>NC_056728.1:1276213381-1276513381 GCF_019279795.1 Protopterus annectens
TGGGTCTGCTTTTTTTTTGTTTTCTTTTGACATTCTCGGTTTCTTTCCACATTACCATGTTGCACCACTATGACACCTGACGTTGGCAGCCTTCTGTTACTCCTATGTCATGTTTGGATATGTGTAAACCGTTTTTTTTGGTTTACATTGCCGTTGTGTTATGCTACACCTGCGCCACTTCCTGAATCTTTACTTGCCTTCATTTGCATGGTGCAACACCGCACATGGGGTATTTAACATACCTACGCCGGAGGCGGCGCAACTCCGGCGTACGCCACTGATGCACGTGGCTTTGGATCGTACCTGAATCGCTCGGCGGCCATGTCTGGTGTTGTGGCGCCTATGCCATGTGTGCGCCTGGCGCAAGGTTCATGAATCCCGGGGTATGTGTGTAACTTGGGTGGTTGCTGAGATACTGTAAGCTGTTTACAAAATATTACAAATGTAATAGTTACTGTGTTTACTGTGACTTATAAAATTCGGTTTAAGACCTAGTACCTAAAGAATACTACCACTATAAAAATAGTTTGTGCTGAAGAGTTTGCCATTTACACATTTTTCATAACCCCTTTGGTTCCAGACATATGAGCATTTGTTTGAAATGTGAGGACATAATTTGATTCTGTCAAAAGACTTGGGCTTTGGCCATTGGAAATTACAGTGGAAGCTTCCCGAGTTCCATTGGAGTGAACAAGTTAAAAGATTTTTAATACTGAAAGGTGGCACATATATTTTTTTGATCCTTAATCCAGGTCTCAGTAATGGCACAGATAGAATCCTGTAATTAAAGGAAAGCTTTTAAATCAAATTTATTATAACTTCTGGCATTTAACAAAACTGCCTTAATCAATTATTTTTTAATAGCAAAGTCTCCTTCATCTCATATTTTTTAATGTAAGAATCTGAAGATGTCAGAAGTAGACAATATTGTCCTTCACAATCATAATGTGTTGGGGAAAGTTCGACAATGGGTTTCCACCACTGTTCTTTCTAAATGGCATGAATGCACACACTTGATAATATGACCTGCACGTGCTGTGGCTATACATGTGCCTCATTCAGTAATTTCCAAAAACTGATTGTAATAAATTAAAAACATGGGCTAGATGAGTGCTATGCAAACAGTGCCTTAGTATTTATAAAACGATACATTTACGCATTCTGCATCACTTAGCATTACATATAAGGAAGCACGTCTGCATTCAACACCTCTTGCGTGCACTCAAGAAATAAACGGATGCTTATTGTGATAAACAGAAGACAAGGTCTTCCCTAAAGCATATAAATCCACCCTCTCTCTCTCGCTCTCGCTCATTTTTACCGTGTTCAGTTTTGGTATTATTTTTTTGTTTATGGATGTGGTTTGGGTGATTAGTATCTCAGCTGACAAGACTCCTTTGTAAATCAAAGAAGTGTACAATTCCACAGTATTCTGCCTTTTGAGTTCCACATAGTGCACATTAATTCTGACAAGAAATAAAACATTTTGTTTCATGAAATATTAACTTCAAGATGAGTTTTGTAATCATCATTTGAAAACAAGACTTTAACTTGGTAAAAAAATAAATGTATTCTTGGAATTTTAAGAATAGATATATACAGACTGACTCATCAGTCTAAATGTAGAAATATATGAAATGAAACATCAGTGCTGAGGAATGACTTTCATCAAATTAAATGGCTATACAGCTAATTAAACTCTCTTTAAACCAGAGAGTACATTGCACTGTTTCTACATAAACTACTTTACCCCCCATTCATTTTGATTTGGCTATTGCGCCAGTTGTAAAATCTCCATGGTTGTATGCTCGCATCATTAAAAATAAGTGGAACACTATTTCACAGATATTTCTTGGGTGAGACAGGGACTGTAACATTTTCTTTCAAAGGAAGAATGGAACCTTTCTGTGTCTTTTTTCCTTAGCAGTGAATTCAGAAGAGGTTATGCAATAATAAGAAAGGAATTAGGCCATTTTAGAATACTCTATGGGTTTAACTTAGTGATTTTTTTTTAATTTAGTAAAAAATGTTGCAAAGTAAATGTACCCTTGCATTTTCAAAGAGATGTACAGAACGACTCATCAATCTGAAATATATAAATATACGAAAGGAAACAACAGCACTATTACCATATCTTAGCACTATCTAACTCTAGTCCCTAACCCCAGAGACCACCTTAGGAGACCTCTGTATAACCCAATCCTCAAATCAAAAATAGCCTACCCTAATACAGGTCAGAACATGGCTATGCAATTTCCATAGGTCTCTGTAGCCAGCTTGGTATATATGGGCATCATGAGACAATGTGGCAATAGTCTTCATGTTTACAGACAACATTTTAATCCTTAAAGAAAATAACAGTTTCCTTAGTGGCAAAAATCTCTCTTACAAACAAGGTTGTCAGGAACACACAAACTACATCCACCAGACACACACACACACACACACACACACACACACACACACACACACACACACACACGCACACACATAGACCATCTTATGCTGAGGCACTAAAAAACAATCTTCGTAAACCTCAAAGACCTCCTAAGCCTACAAATGGCAACACCTATCCTCAGCAATCTCTAAAGTACACACCAAAAGCAACACCACTACACATATGCCTACTCCCAATTGACCCCCCCCCCCAGAACAAAGCCCATAAGGTAAGCAAACACTTTACCCAGGACTCTTGTCATTGGGGACTCCATAGTATAACACATGGATGCCCCACTCATCAAACTGGACAAGGAGAAGATAACAGTTAGTTGCTTATCTGGGGCCAGGATCTGTCAGGTTATGCACAGACACACATGTTAATGCACCACAAGTACCAGTATGACTCTATCATAGTCCACATGGGTGTAAATGACCTGAGATGTATTTCACTGGACTGTATGAAGACATTATGGACACCAATGAACACGTGTCTCAGATATGTATGTACCTTGCATTGAGCAGCATTCTAACTTCACCAAAGATGATGCCGCAGAACAAACAACAATTATTTACTTTAATAATTGGCCTGGTTTCTGGTGCCATTCCAAGGGGAATGAATATCTATCAGCACAGGAGGGCATGGTTAACACACCACACTGCTTTGCCAAGAATGGTTTGCACCTGCCCCCCCTGAGCTTCCAGATATTGGCTAAAAATGTATCCACCCTTTAAAGATTTTTTTAGACAGTGCTAAAGTGACAAAACTACCAACTTAGCATATAAATCCCAAAAGAACCTAAAGGTGTTACTGCTCAGTGCTAGGTACCTTAACAAGAAATTCTACACTCTACAAACTCGCCTAACTTTGGAGAATATATGCATCTGTGCCTTTACTAATACACAGTTTAAAGCTGCAGAAAGTACTCTGGCAGTGCAAGGCTTCAGTGCCTTCAACACATTTACGTCATCAGTCATACAGACAAGGACTAAAGGTGATGTCTCAATCTACATCAGCAACAAATATACTTCTAGTTTGATAAAGCAGGATGATACCCTGGAGTTCATCCATGTACAAATCACCATGAAGTCCTGTACTATATCCTAGCAAGCTGTAGGTCACTCACCATCCAGCCAAATGCTCTATTCATTGGAGACTTCAACTATCCCTCGATAGACTGGCAGACATACACTGACTCCAACTTGCAGGCACAACATTTCCTGGTCTTTATTAACACAAACACCCTGGACAAGAGAACACACACTCCAACCAGAGATTCCAACATGCTGGACCTAGTACTCACCAATAGGCGAGCATGCACCCTACTGTGACACATCCTCACTTGTCCTCATTGGTGAAATCAGATCACAAAGTAGTCTCCTTTGAAATAAAAATCAGCATGGAAAACCCAGCAAAACCTGTAACAGTTAGGAACTATTCTAAAGTAAACTATATCCTATTAAGCAACGGTTTGTCAACATTCAGTGCGCCTCCAAACTCTGAGTTTACAGCAATCTATGTGGAATTGTTCACAGAAATCCTGTACAACCATGTACATAGCCACACAGAAGCTGCTGTACCTATCAGAATCATAAAACAAATTTCAAAAACAAACCACACTTGTGGAATCCTAACCTTAATGGTATATAACAAAAGGAAAAAAATTCATGGCCAAAATCAGAAAGAGCAACTCTCACAATGGCAGGAATTCACTAATTAAACTAAACAGGAAATTAAGAGGAACAATTAAATGCAACAAGCCCAATTATGAGGTCAAGATAGCCTCTTGGGGTAAAGATAATTACAAGTCCTTCTACTGCTATGTTTGAAACTTTAACGATAACATACAGCAGTGTGCGGAATTGGTGATAAATGGGATGACAAATCCAACTATATAACATTTAAGTATCTAACTATACTACCCACTCTCCCCCTTCCTCCCCCGTAAAATCTCTTCTAGTGTAACCCCCCAAATCTATTAGCAGGGAACAGGTCATGTTGGCACTCGCTAAGGCCAAAAACACAGACTCAGTGGGCCCAGACAATATCCTTTGTTGCCTCCGAAATAGCTGGAAACATGGCCTATCAGGACCACTTGAATCACTTTTCAATTGCAGGCAACAACAGCATCAAAACAGGCTATGTCCCAAGTAAATACAGGAGAGCAACATTTATCCTACTTCACAAGGGTAGACCATCAACTCTCCCCAGAAACTACAGACCCACTAATCTGATATGCAAAGCCATGGAATGAATTATCGTGGAAATGATCAACAAAGACACTGGACCCATCCCAGTTTGTCAAAGAAAGGTCATGTCTACTTAACTGGGTAGACTTCTTTGAGAGGGTCACCAAGGCAATGGATAAGCGGAAAACAGTACATGCCACCTACCTAGTCCTGGCTATGATATTTGATACAATACCCCACTTGGATATAGTTGAAAAACTCACTGAACAGGGCATAAATCCCAACATAACTCACTGGATTGTCAGCTGGCTCACAGATAGGATCAAAGAAGTCAGAATTGGTGAGACCACCTCCACCAAGAGACCAGTCCCCAGTGGAGTACCTCAGGGCTCAGTGCTGAGCCTGGTCCTGTTTGGCATTTACTTCTTGGAGGTCAAGGCTAATGTCAAGGGCTCTGACTCACCAAGTTTGCAGATGACTGCAAATTGGGAACTATCATAGATTCCCCCCATGACACTAACATCCCACAGGAGGGTCTAACACAGAGAAATGACTGGTGCCAAAGCCAGGAACTAAAACTCAATGTCAAGAAGTGCATTATAGTGCCTTTTTGGAAAAAGTCCACCCAGGTTAATTACTCCACTCTTAAGACACCCTTAAGAGTTGACCCAGTAGTTAGGGATTTGGAAAGATATGCAGACAGTAATCTAGTGTTTGACTAACATGTAGCCAAGGTTGTAAGAAAATCATTTTATGTCACCCGACTTTTAAGTAAGGGCATAGCATAGAGAACCAAGTAAGTGATAGTACCACTATACACAGACTTTATCAGACCCATCATTGAATACAATGTCTCCCTTTGGCATGTGCCTAATCGGGCATATGCAACAGTCAGAATGCCCACAGAGGTTTCTCATCAACAGACTCCAGAGTATTAACACACTGCCCTATACATATCGGCTTAAAGTCCTATCTCTGCACTCAGTCTCCTACAGGATACTTAGAGGCAATCTATGTCTGGCATATAAGGCATCCTCAGATCCAGCCCTTATAGACCTTTTGCACATCCACAAAATGAACACCACCAGAAACACTAGATCCAAGGATTTCAACTTTGCTCACAACATAAATAGAACGTGCTGGTGAGACAGATATGTGTCTCAAAGGATCACCAAACTCTGGAACAGGCTCCCAATGCATGTGAAGCAGAGCCTATCCCTAACCCTGTTCAAACATAACCTTGACCAGTGGATGGGAAATTGAAAATTCACCCTCGGTCTGGTCCTCAAGTCCCTGATAGACCAAAGCTGACAGTAAATATTCCCTAACGGACACCCCCCCCCCCACTAAACCTTTAGGAAACTAACATACCCCTCCAAATAACCAACCATGTTACATGGGGTCAAAATAAGGTTGGGTTGTGTGGCTAGGCATATAAAGGCCCTGGTGGTCATTAGCCCAGTTTATACCTATAAATTTATTAATTCTATCACATAACCTCTCCTCAGCAAAATCTGCTTTCACCAATCCATGTGTGTTCCTAGAGATTCAACCATTCTATCTGCACATTCCTGACACACTGAAGAATAAATAGAGAAGGGGGAATAATAGATGCTCTACTATTTCCCCTGAATAGGATGTGCCCAGTAAGTTATTTATTTATATATTTTTCTGTGCTGTTTCATATCTGAAATAAAACTGGATTCTGGATGCCCTCCTTTTGAACAAGTAGCCATAGATAAATAATACCTTTTTAATACAAAAGGAAAACCTACCAGGTCCAGAATAAGCCACTTGGTTACTGAGGTGTCTACCCTTGGACAAGTAGCCACAAAAGAAGAGACTCTGATAAAGACTTGCTTTTTACAAACCAAGAAAATTGCTTACAATGTTCCATGGAAAATGCTCCAAGGGAGATACAAAAAAAAAACTAGACAGAGCTTCTGTTTTCCTTCTTGCCTCAAACTCACTAGCCACTGTATAGTGCTGTTTCACATAAAAAAGGAACTCTCAAGACATTAACATGTTTCTGATTGTGGAAATCACATTCTCAGTAGAAGGTTGCATTTTAAATCAAACATGCCACCTAGGTGCAATTATTATAAAATAGGACCCAGTACTCCTGAAAGAGACATACAACAGCCTGCTACTGTGTCCTGGCTGCATGCATTTGGAAAACAGAACAAACAGAAGCTTTAAAGTCAGTTATATGTTGGGCTCATGTTTGCTTTAAAATTAATAGCATATTGCACTGTTTTGTAAAGCAGCCCATTAGAGTGTAAACTGCTGGGAGGCCTATAATAACCCCCCCCCCACCATAGTTAATTGCTCACAATACTATCTGCACAGTTCCTATAAACACTGCAACTGGCAGACATACCCAAATTTCTACTTTAATAAACAGTCCAAGCCACTGAGTGTTTTTTCTTAAGCTGTGCCAAAACTGTATTGGGTCTGCAGCATCCTGCTCACTTACCCACCCCCACTACAACTACTGAAATCTATCAGAAATTCACACCCACAATTATCTCTCTAATTAAACTACACACCAACCTTCCATTACTCCAATCCACAACAATCTACCTAGATCATGCACTTAGCCTAATGTAGCAAACACCAGCACAGAATAAGTTTGTCCTCTAAACAGTAACCAGTCTAAGAAACACAGTCTAATTCCTGCCAAAAACATGCTGCTGCTACTAGTAGACTAATACTTCTTCTATACCTACCAGCACTCACACCTCAGTACCACTTTCTAATAACTAGACCAACTTCCATCCTCTTCCATAGGAAATGCCGAACGCATACTAAAGTAAGATAGCCTCAACATTTATCTGTACACATATTTTCTCTTCTTAAAATACCACATATATCCACTACCAATGAGAACCTTCTCAACTACACAGTCAACCAACTTTATGTAAACAAATTACACTCTCCTAACTCACTCCTGCCAAGTGGTGACATACACTGTAACTCAGGACCAAATACCTGCTTAAAAATGACATGAACCATGACATCATACCATAAACTCTCCATCAGGCACAGGTTCAAGCCAAAAAGAATACAAGGCTAAAAATGGTCAATATCAATATCTATAGAAAATCTAACAAAATTACAGACTTCCAGTCCTGGATAGCTCACCATACCACAGACATTACCGGTGTCACTGAAATGTGGCTAAAACCCAACTTCTCTGATGATGCTATCCTTCCACAAGGGACTAACATTCTAAAACAATGAGTGAAAAGGTCACACAGAAAAAACAATCAGTAAAAACTAAATGAAAACACTAGCTAGAATTTCCACAGAGGGACCTCTCAAACCTCCTGTATTAGAGGCACATGTGATATATGCTAATGACCCTTATGAATATCAGGTGTTTCAGCTATATGGTAATTCTGAATGCCCACACATTTTTTTAAGTTGTTTTAATGGCCATATTCAGGCCAATAAAGCCAAACCCCACTAGCTGTGGACATGCATGTTTCGGCCTTGTTATAGCCTCATCAACATAAGTGGACTGTTTGACTAAGCATTAGAAACACAGGGCTGTTATACCCAGCTGATGTCCATTACCATTAGGGTGTCTGGAAAATATCTGAACTAACAAACTAAAACAATGAGTGAAAAGGTCAAACAGAAAAAAACAATCAGTAAAAATTAAAAGAAAACTTTAGCCAAGATAGAATTTCCACGGAGTGACCTCTCAAACCTTCTGTATTAGAGGCACATGGGGTATGCAAATGACCCTTATGAACATCAGGTGTTTCAGCTATATGGCAATTCTGAATGCCCATGACTTTCTAAGTTGTTTTAATGGACAAATTCAGGCCAATAAAGCCAAACCCGACTAGCTGTGGACATGCATGTTTCAGCCTTGTTGTGGCTTCATCAGCACAGCACAAGTGGACTGTTTAACTAAGCATTAAAACACAGGGCTGTTATACCCAGCTGATGTCCATAACAAGGCTGAAACATGAATGTCCACAGCTAGTGGGGTTTGGCTTTATTGCCCTGGATTTGTCCATTAAAATGACTTAAAAAGTCATGGACATTCAGAATCACCATATAGCTGAAACACCTGCTGTTCACAAGGGTCATTTGCATATATCCCATGTACCTCTAATACAGGAGGTTTGAGAGGTCACTCAGTGGAAATTCCAGCTTGGCTAGAGTTTTCATTTAGTTTTCACTCAAGGGAATAACATTAACAGAAAAACAAGAAATGGACGCAGTGTCACTATAATGCATTCCAACAGCCTAACAATAGTACCTCTATTGATAAGAATGCCTCCACTTAACAACTTAGAGTTACTACATGTCCTACTAAAACTAAATCAAAACAAATCCATATGCATTACAGCTCAATACATGTCCCCAAAGAACAGCTAGTCTTCCTTGAAAAAGTTACTATGCTATGCATCCACCCACATCTCCCAGGAGACCATCATCCTTTGGGATGTAAATATTAACTCATCAAAGTCCAAACCCATCACAAGCAGCAATCCAGTAAACCTTTTTTAAATTTACCATCGACTAGACTAAACAAAACTAGCATTGGTGGCTGTATCCTAGACTGGATGTTGACCACAAACCCAGAAAAAGAATCACATCATGTAACTTGCAAGGCACCCTTTAGTGATCATTACCCAACCTTATGTCAACCACCAATACTCAAAAAAACACGTCAACAGTTCTTCACAAAACTGTCAGGAGCCTCAAACATCTCAGCCTTAAACACTTTGTAACATCAAATAACTATCTTGGTCAAAACTCAAAATACTACCCCAAGAGGATACTGTAGACTACTTTAATAACATCCTTCTTTCCATCCTAAATAGCCAAGCTCCTACTGGAAGAAAATGTGTTAAAAACAACCAAGTCCTATGGTTAACACAAAAAGTGCACAATGAAAAATAGAGACAAAGCTTGGAAAGTCTGGCATACAAACAAGTTCATCAATAATCACTAAAAGTTCAAAGAATTTGTAACCTAACCAAAAATGAAAGTGCTGACAAAATAGATACCACCTGTCTACAAAACAGATAATCCAAAATCCCCTTGCAGGTTCTGGTCAACCATAAATAATCTCCTAACGTAAGGTAAATCCATACAACTAAGTCCATTACTGAACGAGACAGACTATAATGCTGCCAACAAATTCAATGCCTACTTTATTAATGTAGTAAAATTACTTACAAAGAAAAGCCCACAAACCAATTTGACCCACCCCACACCCATCCACAAGACACGCCCCCTTTCAATCTAAAGTCTGTTCTAATCAGCAATATCAGAATCTTGCTATCTAAGCTTAAACCCACAATTCTAGCAGCCAATAACTTCCCAACTAAATACCTATCAGAGGTTGCTAAAGTTCTAGCCTACCTTGTCACTATAGTCATTAACCAATAATTAAATGAGTCAAAAATTTCCAACTTTATGGAAACAATCCATAATCTTCCCCCTCTACAAAAACAACTGGACTTATGAAATACCAAATACAGACCCACTGCTAAACTCCCAGCACTATCCAAGATCCTTGAAAGATGCAAGATGCATCCACTCTTAACCCCTTTTCTACCTATTAAGACAACAACTTGCTGTCTCTCACACAACTTGGCTTGCCCCTTCCGTAGCAGTATCACTACACTCCTGTCCTTCCTAAACACTATACAGTACCATAGAAATAAAAACAAATGTGCATCCTTTCAATTCTTAGATCTTCTCAAAGTGTTCAACACTGTTCCCCCATCAAAACCTTCTCAACACCCTAAGCACTCCTGGACACACACACACACACACTGCAGTTACCTGGTTCAGTAGCTACCTCATCAATTGAGCCTAATGAGTCAAGTGACAATCAGCTCTCTCCTCCTACCAAACAGTTGCAGTTGTGGACTCCCTCAAGGCCCAGTCCTTGGCCCTTTGTTCTTTAATATATTCATAAACAACATACACGTAGCATCTCACTCCTCCACACTCATCCAATATGCAGGTGACTTTAAACACTCATCTGTTCAGCTGCAATCTTCCCTGACCTACAATCCTTTATTCAACAATTCTTTGTGAGCATAGAAAACTGTCTCAGCAAGTCATAAATATTATTAAATGCACAAAAAATGTATTTCTACCTAAGCATGTAGCCAAAAATGGATCAACTCCTCAAAATCATCTCTCTGCAAAATATTCTTATAAATATTGTCTCCATCCCAAAAATACTGGGTGTCAGTATTTATAATAGACTAGTGCTTGACACGCATGTTCAAAATGCTGTATTAAAAAAACACCAAAAATTTGGCACCCTGTATAAAGCAGCTCCCTACCTCTCTGACCAAGCAAGCAAAACTATAGCTGTAGCTTATCTTCTACCAAGTGTATTATCTGCAGATCCCATATTCACTCACCTGCAATCCACACAACATGCTAAATTACAGCAATGTTATAACAAAATAGCCAAGATTAGTCTTCATTTCCCCAGTCAAACACAACATTGCACCACCCTCCAAAATGTAGCACTGGTGGACCTCCTTAGCCATTTAAACCTTACTAACAAAAAGTTGCCCACAACACTCTCTACCACCCACAAAGATGTCCAGCTAGTCAAACATTGCTAGAATAGTACACTCCTTCATACTTAAGATCTGAGACTTTGGGCCAAGTGCCATAACCAGAGCTCTGAATTCCCAAGGGTCTGCACTTTACTCCTGTAATCTAGTAAAATTCTGGAATTCACTGCCTAGTGAAATCAGGCAAACAACATCCCAGCAAACTTTAAAAATAAAAACCAGAATGAAATGCATCCGTACCACAAGCCACAACCTAATTCTTAAAAATTCAACAATGTAATGAAGTTAATAAAGAATTTTATTAATAAATTTCTTTATTTAGTTCACTACCTTGTGGAATTTTTGAGAATTGGGTCATGTGACTTGTGGCACTGGTACATTTCATTTTGATTCTTGACACTGAAGCTCATTTTATGTTTGGTTCAGACTTTAAAAATAAATATAAACATATTCATTGACATTCTGGACTGTAACTACAATGTCACTTTAGTTACACATGCCAGGAAATCAACCCACCACCTCTCCCAAACCACCTCCCTCCCCTCCCCATTTGCACTCTCTAGCATATGCCTTCACATAGCTCTTCCCTGTCAAACTCTCACTCTTCCTGATAGGCTTAACACATCACTTCCTGTAACTCGCCTTCCTTTCTCTAGTAATCTCTTCATTTCACAATGAGACCTCTAACAACACTTACTGCAATGTCCTGGGAAATCTAACAAATTATTAGCACTAAACGTACAGCATGTGGAGATCAAACACATCACAAATTGTTTTATTCTGCTGAATGTACATGAATGTTTATAGTGACAGAAATGTTCATCCTATAGCTAGCTGTTTATGTTTCACTACATTGTTTAATGCAAGTTTTAAATACTTCCTTGAGGGTTCCTGTGAAAAGGTACTTATGACAAAAATGTTAAAAAAAAAACAAAAAAAAAAAAAATATATATATATATATATATATATATATATATATATATATATATATATATATGGGTCTACTTCTGTTCATCGAAATTACAATTTATCGAAGAACAGAAGTACAAACCCAATTCTACAAAAGTTTATTTAAGCAAAAATGCACTTTTACGAATCACACTTCACAGATGCACGGTACAGTGGGGATAAGGGAATATTCCCTTTTCCCCATTGTAGTGCGATCTCAGACTTAGCATCTTTAATTAGCGGGTTGTGTGTTGGACTTGCCCCCACATGGGGGGAAATGTGTTTGTAGTGTGTTATATCTGGTGTTTGGTGCATCAGTGAAGTGTAATTCGCGAAAGTGTATTTTTGCTTAAATGCACTTTCATAGAACTGGGTTTGTACTTCTGTTCCTCGATAAATTGCAATTTCACTGAACAGAAGTAGACCCATATAAATACATATATCCCAATAATATGCAGAACTGAAGTAATACTAAGCTGTATGATGGATACTCACCCAGACTATGGATACAATATTTAAATCACTTGCTGTCTTCATCGTGAAGTGGTACTCCCTCTAGGATTTACATATCCTGGGGAATATTACTTTGATACAGTTATATATAACATTATATCCAAAATTCTGTCCCCCCCAAAAAAAAAGTAAATCCAACATGTATGTTCTTTGCTACAGATACAAATGCCTTTGCGTTTTATATGAAGGAAGGAATAATCAGTTTCTTGATAGATTCATTGCAGACAATCTACATGAACCGAATGGAGTGAAAAATTTGAACTAGCACACACATTCACCTAAGACAGTGGGCATTTTTATTTAAAAGAGTAACATCTACTTCCTGACACATGGACAGATGATGCTTATTTAAAGGAAGCTGGAGAAGGGGAAAAAGATAAGAAAACAGCTCATATTCAGGTTTTGGCAAAACAGAAAGGTTCAAGTCCTCAGGAGACTCAGCTAAATATTCCTCTTAAGAGTGTTCTTCTGTATTAACAAGCATTTCATGTGAAATCAGTTCAATCAATTTAAAATCACTAGAAGGAAGGTAATATGCTTTCATCTTTAAGTTGGTTACTAAAGCAATGCAGAAAATCTGAGATTATTTTAACAACTGCTACAAAAGTTTAGCATAATTGAACTCTCAAAAAAAACAAAAGAACTCTGGAACGGTGCTGTTATGTATCCAAAAATTTAATAAAACTCTGCCATAAAAAACATACAAACGTCTGAGAGGTAAGCGCTTTCGGGTGTTAACCCTTCATCAGACAAAGGTAAAATGGTGCAGAACACAATTTAAATAAGAACACAGCCAATGAACAATTAGTGAAATCAAATCAGTAAAAAACCCGCCTATTTTTTAAGGTGGGTTTAATAGGAACAACATCATTGAGCCCTGGATTCCTATGTGCCATAAACTCTAGGATCTTCCTTGACTCTATCTGTTCTGTGTAGTGTTTTATATCACCTCCCCTCTTGTTAAGCCTTACATTAACTATGACCCTAAAAGTAAAACAATGTGTAGGATGTTCACTAATATGTCTGAACAAAGCATTATGTGTATCCTTGTTTCTTATACTAGAAAGATGTTGCAATATTCTAACTTTGAACATATTATTCGTCTTGCCCACGTAAAACATGGGCAGGACTTACAATTAGCCAGATACACTATATCCTTAGTCCTGCAAGTGGCTTTAGCTTTCAACATATAGGTCCTATTAGTAACAGGATGTATAAAAGAGACATCTTGAGAAATATAAGGGCAGGCCTTGCATCTACCACAAGGCTTGCTGCCTACAGATAAAGCAGGGTATGAGATAAACTAACATGTTCCCCACATAGAATGTCTTTTAGACTCTTATTCTTCCTATATCCAAATACTGGAGTCGGCCCTACTATGGTGTTGATTCTATCATCACTAGTAAGGATGTTCCAGTTGTCCCTTATGATTCCAATGATATCTTTTATATCACTACTATAAGTGAACATAACCTTAAATCTAGCGTCCTGTTTCATTTCTCTTGAAGGTATAGCTAAGTCCCTAGCAGGCCTAGATAACCAGGGCTTATATTTATGACCCCTTTTATCTCTATGCTTCTCTATAACATCTTTGACCATGGTTTCATTATACCCCCTCTCTACAAAAAGACCCTTCAAACTCTCCAATTCATTGTAGAAACAAATATCATCCGTGCAGTTCCTAGATAACCTGGCTAGCTGTCCTTGTACTATGTTGGGAAAAGTGTATCGTGGATGCATACTATCAAAAGTTAAAAATGTATTTTTCCAACACCCCTTTCTATACAGACTGGTAGAAAAACCTTGTAAAGTCTGTGCTATTGTGACATCTAAGAAGTCTATCTCAGTATAAAATGTTGCTTCCGTAAACTTAAAGAAATCTGTTGTGGAGTGTAGAAAATCAATAAATAATTTAAGGGAAATGGTGTCACCCTTCCACAAAATAAAAACATCATCCACAAAGCGTTTATAAAAGCCAATGTATGGCTTCCATTCTCTATTGTTAAAAATGTACAAATTCTCCCAATAGGCTAGTACCAGGTTAGCATAGGTGTTCGCACAGGGTGTGCCCATGGCTACACCCTGTGCTTGCCTATATGTCTGTTCTAGACCCAAAAATACATTATTTTCCAAAACTAACCTAAGTATAGTTGTAACCTGTTTGATATAATGATCTAGGGCTCCATTTTCTCTCAACAATGTATCAATAGCCATTATGCCATAATCATTGTGTATAACCGTGAAAAGGCTCTGTACGTCTAATGTAACCATGAGATAATGTGAATCATGAGGGGCCCTAACTAACCCTCCAAGTGCCTTCAAAAAATCTCCTGTGTCTGTTAATATGTTTTCCATTTTATTAACATATGGCCTAAGTGTGGTTTCTAACCATATAGAGGCATTTTCTGTGACCCATTTTCTACCTGATACTATGGGTCATATCGGGGGGTCTGTCAAAGATTTATGCATCTTAGGCAGGCCTTTGAAGAGTGGTATAACAACCCCTTCCATTCTAAGAAAATTGTATAACTCTTCACTTATGACCATGTCATCCAAGAGTTCTTCCAAGGTCTTGTGGACTTTCTCTATCATATGTTTCACCATTAAAGGGTTCATTAATCTATAGGTGTGTGTGTCAGATAGTAACTGGCTTAGTTTGTTGTGATATACCAATGTATCCATCACAACTATGGCCCCTCCTTTATCAGCCATCTTAATGGTAATATCTCTATTATCACATAAATTTTGGAGGGCTTGTCTCTGTAATGCAGTTAAATTATAATATTTCTGAGTACTACCATTATGAAAGTATGCCATAAGGTCCCTTTCACAGGCATTGATAAACAGTTGTAAAGATGGTGTCAATGGAGGAACAAACGTGCTAGGCTGTCTAAGTGTGGAACTACTATTAACAACACTGCCAAACATATTTCTAAGAGCCACTCCCCTGCAAAAAAGCATGAGCTCCATGACTACATCTTGATAATTGCAAGTCCTGCTCGGGACAAATGACAAACCCTTATTCAACACATATAACTCCTCAGCATTCAAAACATGAGGACAAATTATATACAATGTTATCATTGTCGCAGTTACCACAAGTAGTCACTCTAATGTTCTCCGCTTCTTGCGCGGGTCTCTGCCTTCGCTTAAGGAGCGTTTCCACACCCCTGTCTTCTTTTTCACGGGTACTGGTAGAGTTTCCAAAAAATGTCGTTCTGCCGAAGGAATCTTGGGCCGTGCGCCCAAGCATTCATCATTCACTGTTGTCGTGTTTGCAGAATCCACTGCGAATGGTGTCTCCGACGTAGTGGCATTATCCACCTGACGGGAAGCCATAGATGCATTCATGTCTCTAACATCAAGGGACTGAACAATTGCTACTGCATTCTCGGAAATGTGTACTGCGTCAGCTGCAGAAATCACATGACCACGTGATTCAGACGTAGTTACATGCAAGCAAGTGGAGTTCGATGCCTCTGGATGTTCCGTATTACCATTAGAGTTATCAGGAATACTAGAAGCTGTAGCAAAGGCTCTGTATGGCTGTTTGCTGGTGGTGACATTTCTGTTGGGCAAATCCCCCCTGGTTCTAGCCCAAACAAAAATCTCTCCATTGGAGAAATCAGTACAGTCTCTAGTAAGTTTGTTCATCTTGGTTGTTTTTAGTTTATTATCGCTATCACGTAGAGAGCGGTAAACCTCTTCTAATTTCTGTGAGTAACCATTACCTATAAAGTCATTACACAGTTTATGTTGTAACGCACCTGTTTCTTGTTTCAAGGTGGCTATCTCAGGTGCAAAAAATTCAATAAGGAGTTCCATATATTGAAAGCTAGTTTTTATGTTAATAAGTTGCCATCTTGCCAACAATGTAGGATAGCGATCTCCCTGCGTAGGCATACAGAGTACTCTCATGCCACGGGGTACAATACCATATGAAAGACATGCTTCAAAATGAAAAGTTTGCCATAAGAGGCGTTGTAGCCTCCCATTTTATAGTTGTAGTCCCTGAGGAGTTCCTCAAAATTTTTATCAACTGTTGCTGGTATAGAGTTACTCAAACCAGTGTCTTTCAAAGTCACAAAACCCATCTGTAACAGAGGGTTGTCCACAGGTAGAAGATTAGGAAAATTCCTACCATGGGAACGCTGTTGTAAACCATCATTGTCCATAATTCCACTAACAGAACGTTGCTCCACAGACATAACAGCTCAGCACCAATAAAGCACAAAACTGTAGTAAATCCAAAAAAAAATGCTTGGTGCTGATACCCCAACCAGAGAACAACGATTAAGAAGCCACAAAAACAAAAGAACTCTGGAACGGTGCTGTTATGTATCCAAAAATTTAATGAAACTCTGCCATAAAAAACATACAAACTTCTGAGAGGTAAGCGCTTTCGGGTGTTAACCCTTCATCAGACAAAGGTAAAATGGTGCAGAACACAATTTAAATAAGAACACAGCCAATGAACAATTTGTGAAATCAAATCAGTAAAAAACCCGCCTATTTTTTAAGGTGGGTTTAATAGGAACAACATCATTGAGCCCTGGATTCCTATGTGCCATAAACTCTAGGATCTTCCTTGACTCTATCTGTTCTGTGTAGTGTTTTATATCACCTCCCCTCTTGTTAAGCCTTACATTAACTATGACCTTAAAAGTAAAACAATGTGTAGGATGTTCACTAATATGTCTGAACAAAGCATTATGTGTATCCTTGTTTCTTATACTAGAAAGATGTTGCAATATTCTAACTTTGAACATATTATTCGTCTTGCCCACGTAAAAACATGGGCAGGACTTACAATTAGCCAGATACACTATATCCTTAGTCCTGCAAGTGGCTTTAGCTTTCAACATATAGGTCCTATTAGTAACAGGATGTATAAAAGAGACATCTTGAGAAATATAAGGGCAGGCCTTGCATCTACCACAAGGCTTGCTGCCTACAGATAAAGCAGGGGTATGAGATAAACTAACATGTTCCCCACATAGAATGTCTTTTAGACTCTTATTCTTCCTATATCCAAATACTGGAGTCGGCCCTACTATGGTGTTGATTCTATCATCACTAGTAAGGATGTTCCAGTTGTCCCTTATGATTCCAGTGATATCTTTTATATCACTACTATAAGTGAACATAACCTTAAATCTAGCATCCTGTTTCATTTCTCTTGAAGGTATAGCTAAGTCCCTAGCAGGCCTAGATAACCAGGGCTTATATTTATGACCTCTTTTATCTCTATGCTTCTCTATAACATCTTTGACCATGGTTTCATTATACCCCCTCTCTACAAAAAGACCCTTCAAACTAAGCGAAGGCAGGGACCCGCGCAAGAAGCGGAGAACATTAGAGTGACTACTTGTGGTAACTGCGACAATGATAACATTGTATATAATTTGTCCTCATATGTTTTGAATGCTGAGGAGTTATATGTGTTGAATAAGGGTTTGTCATTTGTCCCGAGCAGGACTTGCAATTATCAAGATGTAGTCATGGAGCTCATCCTTTTTTGCAGGGGAGTGGCTCTTAGAAATATGTTTGGCAGTGTTGTTAATAGTAGTTCCACACTTAGACAGCCTAGCACGTTTGTTCCTCCATTGACACCATCTTTACAACTATTTATCAATGCCTGTGAAAGGGACCTTATGGCATACTTTCATAATGGTAGTACTCAGAAATATTATAATTTAACTGCATTACAGAGACAAGCCCTCCAAAATTTATGTGATAATAGAGATATTACCATTAAGATGGCTGATAAAGGAGGGGCCATAGTTGTGATGGATACATTGGTATATCACAACAAACTAAGCCAGTTACTATCTGACACACACACCTATAGATTAATGAACCCTTTAATGGTGAAACATATGATAGAGAAAGTCCACAAGACCTTGGAAGAACTCTTGAATGACATGGTCATAAGTGAAGAGTTATACAATTTTCTTAGAATGGAAGGGGTTGTTATACCACTCTTCAAAGGCCTGCCTAAGATACATAAATCTTTGACAGACCCCGATCGACCCATAGTATCAGGTAGAAAATGGGTCACAGAAAATGCCTCTATATGGTTAGAAACCACACTTAGGCCATATGTTAATAAAATGGAAAACATATTAACAGACACAGGAGACTTTTTGAAGGCACTTGGAGGGTTAGTTAGGGCCCCTCATGATTCACATTATCTCATGGTTACATTGGACGTACAGAGCCTTTTCACGGTTATACACAATGATTATGGCATAATGGCTATTGATACATTGTTGAGAGAAAATGGAGCCCTAGATCATTATATCAAACAGGTTACAACTATACTTAGGTTAGTTTTGGAAAATAATGTATTTTTGGGTCTAGAACAGACATATAGGCAAGCACAGGGTGTAGCCATGGGCACACCCTGTGCGAACACCTATGCTAACCTGGTACTAGCCTATTGGGAGAATTTGTACATTTTTAACAATAGAGAATGGAAGCCATACATTGGCTTTTATAAACGCTTTGTGGATGATGTTTTTATTTTGTGGAAGGGTGACACCATTTCCCTTAAATTATTTATTGATTTTCTACAATCCACAACAGATTTCTTTAAGTTTACGGAAGCAACATCTTATACTGAGATAGACTTCTTAGATGTCACAATAGCACAGACTTTACAAGGTTTTTCTACCAGTCTGTATAGAAAGGGGTGTTGGAAAAATACATTTTTAACTTTTGATAGTATGCATCCACGATACACTTTTCCCAACATAGTACAAGGACAGCTAGCCAGGTTATCTAGGAACTGCACGGATGATATTTGTTTCAACAATGAATTGGAGAGTTTGAAGGGTCTTTTTGTAGAGAGGGGGTATAATGAAACCATGGTCAAAGATGTTATAGAGAAGCATAGAGATAAAAGGGGTCATAAATATAAGCCCTGGTTATCTAGGCCTGCTAGGGACTTAGCTATACCTTCAAGAGAAATGAAACAGGACGCTAGATTTAAGGATATGTTCACTTATAGTAGTGATATAAAAGATATCACTGGAATCATAAGGGACAACTGGAACATCCTTACTAGTGATGATAGAATCAACACCATAGTAGGGCCGACTCCAGTATTTGGATATAGGAAGAATAAGAGTCTAAAAGACATTCTATGTGGGGAACATGTTAGTTTATCTCATACCCCTGCTTTATCTGTAGGCAGCAAGCCTTGTGGTAGATGCAAGGCCTGCCCTTATATTTCTCAAGATGTCTCTTTTATACATCCTGTTACTAATAGGACCTATATGTTGAAAGCTAAAGCCACTTGCAGGACTAAGGATCTGGCTAATTGTAAGTCCTGCCCATGTTTTTACGTGGGCAAGACGAATAATATGTTCAAAGTTAGAATATTGCAACATCTTTCTAGTATAAGAAACAATGATACACATAATGCTTTGTTCAGACATATTAGTGAACATCCTACACATTGTTTTACTTTTAGGGTCATAGTTAATGTAAGGCTTAACAAGAGGGGAGGTGATATAAAACACTACACAGAACAGATAGAGTCAAGGAAGATCCTAGAGTTTATGGCACATAGGAATCCAGGGCTCAATGATGTTGTTCCTATTAAACCCACCTTAAAAAATAGGCAGGTTTTTTACTGATTTGATTTCACTAATTGTTCATTGGCTGTGTTCTTATTTAAATTGTGTTTTGCACCATTTTACCTTTATCTGATGAAGGGTTAACACCCAAAAGCGCTTACCTCTCAGAAGTTTGTATGTTTTTTATGGCAGAGTTTTATTAAATTTTTGGATACATAACAGCACCGTTCCAGAGTTCTTTTGTTTTTGTGGCTTCTTAATCGTTGTTCTCTGGTTGGGGTATCAGCACCAAGCATTTGTTTTTTGGACATAATTGAACTCTCCAGTCAAAAGCCTTAGTGCTTTGTATCCAGATTTTCATATGTAAAATGTCATCAGCTTCTGAAAAATGGGCACTCTAATTTCTCCCATACGTTTCTTCATTCTGGAAAGTTCATTGAAATAACAGACAAAAACACATCATAAAACTACAGCTCTAATGTAGCTTACTTTTAAAATACTGTATAACCACACTTCATAACAGAAATTCAGCCCTTCTAAACTTAAAAATTATCAAAACCTAGCTGCTGGAAGTTTGGAACTCATTTCAGAAAGACTACCAATAACTAATCCACTCTATTCATACAACTCAGGAAGAGAATTATGCATGGTATTTCAATAAGCCTAGATACATTTTAGTTTCTGCCCCTTTGCACTTCCTTCCAAGACAGTATTAGGGATGGCATATCATCACTTTGCCTGCCTGAAACAAACAAAAAAAAAATGCAACAACTCAAGAATTATTAAGCAAGGAAAAGATAAAAACCTTTAATATACTATTCATTGAGAATGTTTCCATATTATTCAGAACTTCCAATAACCAGTTCGTATGAAAACCTTCACGACAAGCATGTACTGCTTTGGCATGAAAAACTGAGAAAGGTGCTTCTCTGTAATCTGCAAGACTGATACTAACCCTTTGCTGTTTGTGCCACAAAAAAGACTAACATCTTGCAGGGAAGAAATTTTCTAACAAATTATGAACTCATCTTACCCTTTGGGTAGGTAACTCATGGGTAATAAATTCTGGGGAGTAAGGAAAGAAGAAATGATATCAAGACCGTACTATATTCTATAAAAGCAGAATGTAAGAAACCCCATCTAAAGTACTGTGCACACAGTCCCAGGAATTTCATCTGCACAAGAACACGAACTAGAAAGAAGTAGTTCAGAAGAGTTCTACCTAAAACAGTACATAGTCTGCCTCAGAAACCATAAGACAAGAAAATGGAAGAACATGTAGGATCTTAAATAAAAAGGAAAAATTAAAATATGACAGAAGTTTTGAATACCTCAAGGAAATCTGCACACTGAATATAGTAACTTTCTTTCCCAAAAGTAAATTATGAAACTGAGAGCAATCTGATGTTGCTAGATAAAATGATCAGATTACTGAGACTAGACTGTCAACTTTATGAGTAATGGTCTCACTGTAGCAAAACATTTGACAGCAAGTTGGTGGTCCTACAAAGTCAGTCACCAACAAGTCCAATGGCCAAACATACTTTTACATATCTACTCAGCGGAGCTAATAAAGGGTGAGAAATAGGGTGTCAGTAACTCAAGGCTGTCAATAGTTCGTGTCTCAAAGGTATCTGGAAATTTGCATGCAGGGTGGTGTTTGGAAGCAGGAGTGGGACTGAGCTGAACAGTTTGTGTTATGTTGGAGTACATTATAGTTTTTGTAGGGGGAGAACATATGTAAAATACAATGTGTGAAAAAATGTTAACATGGTTTTCTTTTCTGTTAGTTTATATGTGCCTATGTCTTAAGGGATAATGTAATAAAGGTGTTTAAAAATGTATCTGAAACTGTAACATTAGCTTGAGTTATTAGTGCTGTCCTTAATGAGAGATCTTTTAACACAACTGTTTATAAAGATGCACCATAATGCATCTGAAATGTCTGTTGTCCTTCAAATTATGTTAAATTGTATCCTACCTGGATGGTAAATCTTCAGATCCCTTGATGGTACTTGAAACTTCCCCAGTTGCAATGACAGTATGTTTTAGTATGATGGTGTTTGATCAATGGAACACAGCCAGACTGTGTTGTTCTTTGGCTCCTTATTGTAGTTTTAAGACACCTAACAGCAAGTCACAAAATTGTAAATATCAGCACTTGCTGTTCTCCATCTAAACAGGTGTAGATGGAGAAGCTGTATCCTCCCACACCATCTACTACTTGGGTACATATGAATAAACACACACACACACACACACACATATATATACACAACTTTGAGACTAATGCATGGTTTAGCACTTCTTTCTCCACATTCAAAAATTTGGTCATAAGCTTCTTAGACTCTTATGACTCTCAGACATTCAAATAATTACCTTCTATTTCTGGTAAATGCTTTGAGCTAAAATTACTTTACAAAACAACTAAATGGCAATACAAAACTCGTCTTTATCAAATCATCAAGCTGTATAACCAAAGATTAAGCAATTTGCTAAAAACAGTGGTGGTCAGATCCACATACAGCAGGGACTTAATTTAACTTGGCATTAGAATTATTTACAAAATCTGACCCAAGTTGCTATTATCAGAATCACTAGGGAACCTGAATTATTCTAAGTCAGCACAAAGGTCTTTGACAGTCTAGAATGTCTATCAACTCATAAACCTCAGAAAACTCAGGTAGACTACAGATGTCCTAAGAGCTTTGTGATTCTTATTAACATCATTAATCAAAACCAAATTCTGGTAGGTGAAATGGAAATGGACAGCTATAGAATATGATATGGCTTACTGTACTAGGAGCATAAATGTGTCTATATTATAACATATAACTAAAACAAATTTGAACATTGTAATATCAAACCTTAAAGTCCGAAAGTGGAAAATAAAGAAGCCATGGCACATCTACTTCTTTCCCAGGGGAAAAAAAATTGGTGACCCATTTTCGGGGCTTTGCTATTTCCTCCACTGTGGTGCGATCTTGGAGTTGGTATATTTAAGTGGGGGGGGGGGGCACACCAGTTTAAGGTTACGTTTTTTTTTTTTTTATGGAACAGCGATTTTTTTTCCCTGGGAAAAAAAAATCGCTGTTCTGTGCTTTCGGTTTTGTTGGGTTTTGGACTTAAGGGTTCGATATTACAACGATCAAACTTTTGTAAGTTTGACGTTGTGATATAGACCCATAGAAACATTAAGAATTCTACATAGTGAAGGGGTTTATACTTTAAAGTGATAGGAACAAATATTACACATGATCTTAGTAAAAAGGCTGACAAGCACAAGAATGTCAGAATTGTTCAGCATTTTCTCTCCCATACAAAACTGAGAATACTGTGGGAGCAAAATCTGTATACCTTCTACTTGTTGGGTGGTAATGCAATGACCAGTCAGGCACTCTTCAAGACATGTTATCACAATGGAGCTAATAGAATAACAGGTATTAAAACAGAAGACACAATTCAGTATCAACTGCATGACTGTGACTTCCAAGAAGGCTGCATACTAACAGTTTAATTTCAGCTCTCCTTGTGTGAAAATAGAAACTCAAGAAAGACAGGCAGTGAATTTGTTGTTTGGAGTAAATTTCATTTACTGGCTAGTAAGTGCTCTGCCCTGATGTCAGTAAAGAAGAAATTTAGAGAACCTGAAAGAAAATCAATCATAAAAGGTGAAGAGAAAACACTGGTTGGGAATGATCCTGCAGTTGTTCAGCAAAAAGCAGTTCAAACTCCAGCTTTGGTGCAAGACATAACTTCTAGTAATCTAGGGCTCAGGGCTGATTAAAATAAATGAAAAACTGAAGGACTATATCAACTCAAATAATAAAAGGCTGGAAAAATGGAAGAAGGTTTAAACAAACTTTCAGATGAGCTGATAAAACTGCAAAAATCAGAGGTTGAAATGAAGAAAAGGCCAAATGAGTGTGAGACTGCTCAAGAAAAGATGTTTCAAAAATAATAGAATTAGAGGACAGAATACCTAGGGCAAACCTGAGATTTTCTGCTGTACCAGAGAAACTGGAAGGAAAAGAGTATATTAATTTTATGAAAGCACAAATAAGCAACTGGATTGGTATTCCATAGCAAGAGCTGTTAATTGAAAGGGCACATCATTTGTATGCTCCAAGTTTAGCCACGAGAAAGCAGACAAGACATTTAGTTGTAAAGATGCAAACCTACCAGCAGAAAGATTGATTCTGACAAAACTGTGGCAGAAGGACAAAATACTAAAATGGAGCATTCATGGAAAATGATTATTCACTGTACATCAGGCAGAAGAGAAACAATTTTTTCTCAACAATCAGGGAATGTCAAGAAACAGGTGTGAGATTCAAGCTGCTGTATCTAGCTATCTTCAGAATATTTTTTTCCTGCTGGGGTCAAAGTCATTTTTTGATGCAGGGCATGTTAAGGAGAAAATAAATAAGTTTGCCCAACAAAAAGTGAGCTATCAAATAGAAGGGGATTCTGTTTATAATTCTTCTGATAATAAAGCCCATATGAAGACTATACCAGTAAAACTTTTTCCAGTGTTCCAAAGGAAAATGCTTGAGAGACAGAAAACAAAACCACAGGACTTAACTAGAAGAGCCAGGGATATGTTGGAAATAAACCATAGACTGGCTTTGGGAGATGGAGATCGACTAGATGTGGCAGATTGAGATTAAAAGGAAGAAAATCAGCAACTCAGAAATTAATGAATAAATGTAGGATTACAAAGCATGAAATACATTTGTGAAATATGTCAGAACAAGAAAACCTGGAAATATTGGAATTTTTACTTTGTTACACTGGTATGGAACTCCAAAGCATATACCCAACTTCATGTAATTAATGTTTGGAAGAACATTAAGGAGAGATGAAGAGGAAGGAAAGAGGTAACTGTAAGTAAAACAGTGTTTTTATAAAACATGACATATGCTGCATATTATAAAGTAAATAATTTTCAGTCATTTTGTGCGTAGTAAGGATACTAAACAGGTGCCCATTTTGTTTCCCTTCCTCTTTCTTTTTTCTTGTTCAGCTTTAAGAAAAGTAGGCATTGCAATGTAAAAAGAGAAGAAAGCCTGGATAAAAGATTATGATATAAGTAAAGCTGATATACTTTTTCTTATTTTTGTACAGGAGAATAACTGGATAAAGGACCTTGGCTTAATCTAATAATTTTTTAATACATTTATTGAATTATCACTTAAGAAACAGGCAAACATAATTTATAAAAATAAAACAAACCCTGTTAAATTTTCACAGTTACAAATATTATATATCAGCTCTTTTATATAATTATCATTGATCCAACATTACATACATTGCTCAATTCCTACCTTCCCTTAAACCTCACTCCTCCTCCAAAACATTATTCTGCATGTATTGTTCTCCAAATTTTCATTTTTTTCTATGTAATTTTCTCCTACCATTTTCTAAAGATTCCACTTCCAGTTCTTTTATCTGTGTTACAATATTCACTATTTCAAATAGAAATGGTTTAGACTTTGATTTCCATTTTCTAGTATTCCTTTTTGGCAGCCAGCAGAAATAAACAAACAGGCCTTCATATATCTGGGCAATTCAGATCCTGTACCTCAGCTAAAAAACAATAAGTTCCTATTAGTTACTCCCCTTTGTACACCTAATATTTCTTACAGAATACTCTGGAGGGAATTTTTAAAGTCTGCTGACTCGTTGCACTCACAAAACATGTTTCCAGATACCTCTTGCTTCCCCATCACCCCTCCAACACCTGAGGAAAAATTCTTTGGAGTCTACTTGCAGTATAAAAATACCTATGCAAATACTTCCAAGCAAAAATCCTAAATCTTCTAGACTTCATTGCATATTTGGGAGCCATTATTTCCTTGTGAATTGCTTATCCAGTCTCTCTCTCCCAATAATTTCTAACCTTTTCCATTTGATTTCTATAGTTATCATGTAATATTGTATATGCCTTACTTATCTTCTTTTCTAGATTCAATTAGAAATTCTATCAGAGCAGGTCTTTCACTTAGGATTTCCCTATCCCTTTCTCTTTGCCTATACTCTGATTTCAATCCCCGACAGGGAAGGCAGTCTGTAGTCTACAGTCCAAATGTCTTCTTGGCTTCTTCCCATTCTATTACCTTTCCCTCTCTAGTTACTTGCTCCCAGTACCTTGGTTCTCTTGCCAGTTTTCTCCAGTAAATTCTAGCCACCTCTTGCCTATTCTCTATACCCCTAATTACAATTATCCCTATCAGCAGAATCTCCTTTCTCCATTCTCATGTTAAGACTACTCTCTGTCACTTTATGAATATAATATTATGTGTGGCTGTTGCTATTCTTAAGGATTTGCAGCCCAAACCCCACTCTCTTCTTATTTCTTGAATTTCCCCCCTACTTCATCAACATCCCTTTCCTCTTTGAATTAAAGATTTCTGCTTGTGGTATGTATATGAACCTTAACTGTGTAGCTGTAAAATCTCTCTTCAAATCAGATAATCTTAAACCACCGTGTAGCGTTGGAAGGATCAACTTATCCCACTTGACCCTTGACTCCTCCTCTCTCAGATAAAATCTTTCAACTCTTTATTAATTGCTGCCCAGAACTTCTCCTCTGGTTGATAAAAATGTGCCTGACCTGTATATAAAGGGACTAAAAACACTTTCACTGCTTGTATCTTGCTATTTATATCTGTAAACAAGAGCTTCCATTTTCTCAGTTTTTGCATTATATTTTTAGTCTCTTCCCACATACCTTTTGCTGCCATAACAGAATCATTTTTAATCCATACACCTAACTACTTCATTTATCTTGTTCCCATAAATATGAGTAGTGCCAAAATAGTTCATGCATGGGTACATTAATGTTATATCCTAAAAAATAAACATCAAACTGTTTCAGAATCTTCCATAACACTAAGATGTCTTTTTATGTTTTTTTATCAGGTATAAAATAGTATCATCTGAAAATAAAGTCAACTTTTCTTGATTACCATGTCAATTATATCCTTGAATTTCTGAGTTCCTTATTTTCTTTGCCAATGGCTCGAAATATAATGCAAATAACAAAGGGGAAAGACAACACCTCTACCTGGTTCCTCTGTTAAGACACAACTTATCAGAGAAGAACTCTCCCACTTCACTTTTTGCCTCTGATCCCTCGTATACCCCCTCCTAATTAACCTTATTATTGTACCCAAGAATACAGAGGCTTCCACTGCCCTTTTCATAAAATTGAATGCTTTCTCTGCATTAACACCCACCAACAGTGGTATTTTCTTACATTCTGCTTCCCTTTGGATCATCATTGTTCTAGTAACATTGCCAAATGATTGCCTCCCCTGCCATAAAACCACATTGATCCATATCTATCAATTTTGGCAACACCTTTACCATTCTTTTAGCTAATGTAGACATAAACACTTTATAACTGTGATTTAAAATTATAATAATCGATCTATATAAAGCTAGATCTGATGTTTCATTGCCATCTTTAGATATAACAGCCACCACCAGCTTTCTTCCAGGATGTTGGTTCTTCTCCCCTCCTTTTAAAATATTGTTAAACATCTTCTAGCTCTTTATAACTTTCTTCCCTGATAGTTTCAAAATGTTCACAGGAATACCATCCATTCCTGGAGACTTTCCTGCAGATTGATTTTGCATCACTGCTCTTATCTCATCTTCTCCTATCTTAACTGTAATTGTTGAATGTCATCTATCTTTAACCTTGGTATACTAAAGTCTTCCATAAATATTGACATTTTTGTTTTTTCTTGACTTCCACATTCCTCTACTTTATACAAATTGTCAAAAATTTCTGAAATATCTTTAATACCTCTATATGATCTCTGGCTATATTTCTTTAGAGGGACCCCAGGTTTGGCAACAACCCTTTCTACTTTCTATTGCCCATATTGTGCTAAGAATTTTGTGCTTTGGAATTATCAAAAAGCAGTTGATTAACAGCAGTCTTTCTAAATTCATGTATATTAGCCAGATACTCCCTTACTTTCTCTTTAGCATTTTGCAGTTGTGCTTCTTATTGCTCTGTGAGATTTCCATTATTTTGCAATACTTTAACCTTTGTCAGTCCCATGTGAATAATTATTGTGATATCTTAACCATATCTTTTCTTTTATTTCTACCCTACTTCTAAACTCCACTTTCATTTTATCCCACTGACTAGCTATAACTTCTGAAAGAATTTCTACCTTCCTCGATAACTCTCATATAATTTCCACTACCCATTCTTTAAACTCTTCTCTTTTTAACAGGTGGGTGGGGAAGCACAAGTGTCCCATTTTTACTTCATTATCCTGCATTTTTGTGTGTGTTGTTATTGGTGCATGATCTGAAATAATTATTGGCTATGTACCAAATATTTCAATTAAATGCAGATGATCCTGTGAAATATAATTTCTGTCTAGTCTAGCCCAGTTATTGTACCTTGGGGAATAAATTAATGTAAATTATAGTTCCTACAACTGAATTCACATCTTCCATACCAGATATTTTCATAAATTTCTTCAGAAATCTACCCTCTTTTGTTTTATTTTCCATTTTTGGTCCCCCAGATACACCCTCACTGTTGCAAATCAAGCTCCAGTCACCATCTATGAGTAGCTGAAAGCTAATTATTTCTCCCAAAATTTTCTTAAGCTTCACAATAGCCATTTTAGGTGGAATAGAAATACACGTCAGCATAATGCTCCTTTATTGCCAGTAGCCCCTTACTACCACAAATCTATGATTACTATCATTTTGTTCCTCTTTTATCACTATTGGAGCTCCTCTATCAATAAGTACTCCCTTTTTTCCTTTGTCCATGATATCTGTCTTGAAATCCTTTATCAAATTTATATGCTCCTTTCTACATGTGTCACCTGTAGCTTTACTTGCACTCTTTATTTCTTAATATAATTCAATACTCATTTTTTGTCTTAACATGAGGCCATCCACATGCCAAAATATGTTTAGTGTAGCCATTATAAGTTATTATTTCACCTATTTTTATATATATATATATAAAACAGTTTTTTAAATGCCTATTTCCAGCTTTTGTGTTATATGCACTCATTAATATCTGGTAGTTGACATCTCCATTTGATACTGGGTCACATCTTACAAGCTTCTTGTTTTAATGAAAACCCTGAAACAAACAAAAATACACACCTAGAATACCTCCCATAACCTGTTAACTAAAAACAAATACACAAACTATACATCTTCAAATAATGAAGTGTAATCCTCCTGATAGGAAAATTTGTCCCAAATTGACAGCTGCACTCACAAGCATTAACTAACTTAAAATTAAGGTTATCCATGCTAAGGTGCATATTACAGTCTGTGCTCCTACTTACTCTAATTACTGTCTTTTCTTGTGTTCATTCCCCTCCCAGATGTAAAAACAACTTATATGCTTTCAGAAAACATTAAATTTTAGACTTAAGAAAAAGTGCGCTAGCTATCTTTAAATAAAATGAAATTGTAAACTGTTCTAGAAAATGAATTTAAATATTCAGTTACCAGGAAAGCTGCTGTCTCTCATTCACTTCCAATAATTTCATTTTTTTTAACTGAGCTGCTTGCCCTTGTAACTTTTACATTTCTCTCAGGCGATGTCCAGACTTCTTGTTTTATTGCCTGCTCTTTTAGTCAGCTTGTTTCCATAGAAACATAAGGACAGAATATACATTTGCACTCAGCTGCAGGCTTCTCAATTGAAACTGTACATTTATTTGCTTAAAGAAAACTATTCATTACATTGTGGTCTCTCATTTTTAAAAACCTCTTTCTTATACATGCACACACGCAGATAAGAATCATAACATTAAGCAAAGGACATTAATCCAGATGTTTAGCTATGCAGAAGAAAAAGAAAACATTTCAATTCTACATGCATTATAATCAGAGCACGTTTAACACCTCAACTTCCATCTCAGCAGCCAAGATTACAACTCATTAACTTAAGCATGCTTTGTTCCAGCTTTTCTTCTCTTTTTGCACTGTATTGCCATTTCTTAAAACTAAAGACAAAAAGTACTTGCTTGCTTTAGTATTTTTATCACAAACAGCAATCAATGAAAATGCTTTAGTATATAACATGACATTTACATTATGACAGGTTTTATACAAATAAAATACATTGTTTTACGTACGGTTACCTTTTTTTTCTTGTTTCCTCCTAGTGTCCTTCCAAACATTAATGACACAAATTGGGGTATACACCCATCAGTCCCCAAAGAAGTTTAACAAAGTTAACAAAAATCCATTTTTCTCAGCCACTATTTTTGTAAAGCCCTATTTCACAAATGCAAATGATGCCCTGTACTCTCATTTTTATTCATTAATTTTAGTGTTTTTGGTCTTCTTCCTGTTCATCTCCATTTCCCAGCCCCAGTCTCTGGTTCAAATCCAAGGTACTCCTGATTTTTCTAGTTACCGCTTGTGTTTCTTTCTGTCTCTCAAGCGTTCTTCTTTGGAACACTGGAAAAAGCTTCACTGGCAAAGTCTCTATATGAGCTTTACTATCAGAAGCAGAGTCCCCTTCTGTTTGATGGTTTAGTTTTAGTTGGACAAATTTTTGTATTTCCCCATTAGCCTGTTCTACATAAAAAATTACTTTGATCTTCCAGGAAAAAAAATATTCTGAAGACAGCTGAATACAGTAGCTTGAACCTCACACCAGCTTCTCAACATTCCCATATTGCTGGGATAAATGTATTTCTCGTCTGTCTGAGCGAATAATAATTTTCCAGAAACTCTCTATCTACAATTTTTAATACTTTGCCTTCTGCCACAGTTTTGTCAGGGCCAGCTGTTTGTGCTGGTATGATTTCATCTTCACTAATACAGCTCTTGGATAGGTTCATAGGTTGGTACTAGGCTATCGGCTCTAGGGCCTATACAAGCCTAGCTATAACAATTCCCTGGATATTTCTTCCCACAATATTTACTTCCCTGCACCCCTGTCTAGCAGGGTGACCCCCAGGGTGAATTTCCTTTCTCCCATCCAATTGTCAAGGTTCCTTTAGAAGAGGGCCAAGGAGGCACTCTGCTTGACATGTATGGGCATTCTATTCCAGAGTATGAGGAGTCCTGGGTCAGGAACCTATCCCTCTAGCATGTTTTGTTCATTGTGATGACAAGGTTTAGATCCCGGGAGCATGTGGCTCTGAGGGATTATGATTTCTTTAAGTGGAGCATGTCCAACAGCTCAGGGTTTGACATGACCTTGTATGTTAAGCAAAGATCACCTCTGAGTAGATGATATGCCACAGAATATAGCTGGAGTTTTTTTTAGACGGTCAGCATAGCGCATCTGCTTTAGGCCTGGGATTCTTTTAGTGAGGTATTTCTGCGGCCTTTCCAGCTGTTGCAGATGTCTTGTGAGGTACATACCAAATGGGCATTGTACTCTATAATAGGTCTAATGAGGGATATGTACAGTGGGACAATGACCTCCTTTTTTCTGGATGAAAAGCCCTTAGTGATGAGGTGTGCCACATGGAAGGATTTCCTGACTGTTGTGGTTATCGAAGGTGAGACCACTGTCCACCTGTGTCACTAAGTCTCTTATCACACTTTTGGTGTTTAGTGTACTGCCACCTATGTGATAATTCATGGGTACATGGTTTTTACCAAAGGGGATAATTATACATTTCTTGGCATTAAGCTTGAGCCCATGGCTCTGGCACCAAGCATCTATTTCTGTAAGGCCCTTTTGTAGAATATCCACATCATTTGGGGATTCAATAATGGCTCCCAGTGTGCAGTCACCTACGAACTTTGTTAGCCAGAGTCCCTTAGTGTTGGCCTGTACTTCAGAGAAGTAGATGCCAAACAAGAGCGGTCCCAGGACTGAACCCTGAGATACTCCACTTGTCTGGAGCTGGATTTGGAGTCAGCTACTTTTACAGTGTGGGTTCTGCCAGTAAGCCAGTTGGCAACCCATCGAGTGACATAGGGATTTATGCCCAGCTTAGTAAGTTTATCTATGATTCCAGAGTGGGGGATGGTGTTGAAGGCCTTGGCAAGGTCCAGATGAGCTGTGTGGACTGCCTTACCCTCGTGCACAGCTCTTGAGACTGATATGAAGAAGTCAATCAGGTTCAGGAGACAAGATCGGCCCTTCACGAACCCAAACTGGGTAGAGTCCAGTGTTTGAAGGTTGCCAATGTCTTTGTTTATAATTTCCCTGATAATGCGTTCCATGCCCTTGCAGATCAGGCTCATCAGACTGATGGGAAGGTGGATCCCCCTTGTGGAGTGGGATAACTGTAGCTGTGCGCCACTCAGTGGGCACGAAGCCTGAGGTGAGGCTATGATTATACATCACACTTAGGTGAGGTGCCAGTTCATTTTGTAGCTCATGTAGTACACAGCCCAGGATGTCATCTGGTCACATGGATGCTGTATTCTTAGCTTTGGAGAGTGCAGATGCTTTCTTATTGTCAGGTTTGGAACATACACTCAATATGCCCTTTCAATTAACAAATTATTCTGTGGAATACCAGTCCAGTTAGTTATATGTGCGTTCAAAAAATTAACAGAGCCTGGTCCTTCCAGTTTCTATGGTGCAGTAGAAAATCTCAGGTTTTCTCTGTTTGCTGTCCTCTAACTCTACCATTTTGAGGAACAGCTCTTCTTAAGCAGTCTCTTACCCGGGCCAGTCATTTCTTCTTTCTAACCTCTGATTTTTGCAGTTGTATCAGTTCATCTGAATAGCTGCTTAACACGTCTTCCATTTCTTCTAGCCCTTTGTTAATTGAGTTGATGTACTCCTTCAATATTTCATTTATTTTAATCAGCTCTAGGCACATTTGACTTACTTTTCCTCTAAATTAGTGGAAGCCATCACTTGTACCAAAGCTGAAGCTTGAAATGATTTTTGCAGAACTGCTGGATTTTTCCAGTCAGTGTTTTCCCTTCATCTTTTCAAGTTTTTTTTCAGGCTCTCTAAGTTTCTTCTTTGCTGGCATACTTACTAGTCAGTAACCAATTTTACCAAAAACAGGCAGCTTTACTGGCCCTTACCTATCAGTTCCTTTTTTCACACTGGGAGAGCTGAAATTAAGCTGTTGATCATTATACAGTAATCTTGGAAAAGTCCAAGAGATTTCATTCTTGGACTTTGCATTTGAGAAGACTTTTCCACAACTATGAGTTTAGATTTTAGGGTGGTCACCAGATTGGGGAACTGCAGAGTGCCAGATGACCTAACTACACTTTTGGATTGGACTAATGCCATACTTAAAGCTTTTTAACTAGCAGTAACTGGATTATCAAGTCAGAAGCCCTGGAAATCTGAATTAGTACTGCTGTGGTGAGTTTGCTTGTGCCTACTGTATGAAATAAATTGCTAGTGAGTATAAGTAACACTATTAATATATTACCATACTTGGGAAAAACATTGCCATTATGATCTTTTGGTTGTGTGGCTTCTCCCTTTTGGAGTATTTTGGTCAGTGGTAATCACACAATTGACCAGGACACTACAGATCACCACCACCACCACCAAAAACAAAAAAACAGTTGAGTTGGACATACCAGGTGAAGTACAAAAATTAGATGTTATGGACATTGAACGTGTACATACCAAGCAAGCTGAACCCACTAGACTGCTACCTATGTGACATTTGTCATGACAACATGAATGCTTGTTGAAAACCTGGCTTACAAATTACAGCTTATACATGAAGTTCTTAGCTTAAGAAAAGAAGGGGTACAATATCCTGATATTCAATAGCGAATTTTAGTTGATTCATTATGTTACAAACCTGTGCAAAATACACATAATAAACATACAGTCCAGGTGATTGTAAACCACACCATCATTGCCATCTCTGATCTACTTGCTAGCTATCAATATTACTCCGCTAGAAAACCATGTTTCTTGTATTTTCTACTGCTGTTCTTTTGCACTATATATTTCCTGTAAAGCTGATAAATAATTTAACATCTGGATATTTTAAAGTACAACAAGCTGTGCATGTACTACTATGATCACACGTACAACCCGCTAGAAGGTTAGAGTCACCAATTTGACATCTTTGTTGTGTTGCATCTACATGATCTTAATTTTTCAAGGTGGCAATTGCACACATGCTGTTACTTACTCTTTATAGGAGTGTAAAGTGTTTTTGCATAGTCTCTGAACTCACAATCACCCCCACCAAGAAAGAATTAAACAGTGTTTTTATGCTGTATTACTGATTGCTGACGGTTCTCTTGGGTGTAATGACCATGAAGTGAGAATAATAAAGTAAGGATGTGTAGAGGTGCACTGCTGCAGGTGAGAAGCTACTTTTTATTGCTTGATAAAAATTAGGAGCATATATACCTTGTTATTTTTATGCTCAAACTATCAGCATTTTGCTAGATAATTGTGTTCTGAGGCATGCATCTTTGTGGAGCTGTACTGGATGATGAACTGAACGTATAAGAAACTGAACAGATGTAACCTGTTTACAAGACTGGCCTCACAGACTTGCACTGAATGCCAGCAGACATGTAAACTGCAGAATCACTGCCTGTAGCTAAGTCATTTTCATTACCTACAAGACTACCAAGATTCAGACATAATAAAGAAAAGCTGAGTAAAATCTTACCATAACCATAGATGTCCTTCTCTTCCACGTTGCAGTATTCTGCATATGGGTGTACCCTTCAGTCTTGCATATGTATGGCTAGTATCGAAAAGCTTTCAGTTCCTCTGACGTCTGATGTGGATGGGAGTTCATAGACCATAAAGGTGATGGCACGCACCAGCCCTCAGAACAGAAGCTCCAGTCGGAGCCAGTCCTGTAAGGGCAATGCCATATCACTGCCATCCAGAAAGGGAAGTAATTAGCGGACAAGAGGGGAAGGAGCATGGGAAGGAATACTGCAACATGGAAGAGAAGGACATCTATGGTTATGGTAAGATTTTACACAACTTTTCTATGTCCTTCTATTTCCATGTTGCAGTATTTTGCATATGGGTGAGTGCCAAAGCTCACTGAGGTTGGGGTGGTGATCTAGACGCAGACTCCAGGAATCCATGAAGGATAGCCCTGGCAAACCCTGCCCTGGATCTGGAGATGAGGTCAAGTTTGTAATGCTTGGTGAAAGTATAGACCGAGGACCAAGTAGCAGCTTCCAGAATAGAAGAGGTATCCAGACACTTGAAAAAGGCTCCTGAAAATGCCATTGTTCTTGGGGAATTAACTTTAACTGTACCCTGCAAGGACTTACCATGGAATTGGTAGCAGAAGGTAATGGCCTTGGAGATCCAAGTAGAGATAGTCTACTTGGTCACTGCTTTCCCCAGAGCGCTAGGGTGAAAGGATACAAAAAGGTGGTCAGCCTGTCTGATAGACTTGGTTTTGTGCAGGTAGAATCTGATTTGCCTGTGAACATCCGGGGAATGCCGCACTCTCTCACTGTCCCCTTGTGAGTTTGGGAAAAAAAACGAATGTATGGCCTGATTGAGTGACAGGTCATTGACCACCATGAGCATGAAGGACAGGTTTTCCTGAGGATACCCCTGTCCTTGTGGAAAACTAGGAAGGGATGAGTAGCCATGAGGGCTTAGTGTTTGGACACTCTCCTGGCTGAGGTAAGGGCTACTAATAGAACAGTTTTCCAAGTACAGTGCCTTAATGAGGCTTTGTCTGCTGGCTCAAAGGAAGGTAGCATAAGCTTCTCAAGCACACAGTTGAGGTCCCAGTGTGTGTGTGGGTTCCTGGGGGCCTACAGTGCAGTACCCCTTTGAGGAAGAGTTTGCAAGGGAGTCTGGATACTAATGGGGTATCCAGAGGTAGGCAAGCTGAAATAGCAGACAGATGGAGTTTGATGGATGAATAAGTCAGTCAAGTCTGCAGTAGCTCATACAAATAAGACAGCACTAGAGAGGGTTCGCTGAGAAGCGTATCCCAACTGTCTTTTATGACACCAAGTAGTGAATTGTTTCCACTTGGAGAGATATGATTTTTCTAGTATTTGGTTTCCTGGCCTCCTGCAGGACATTGAGCATGTCCTCATTGTAAAGGTGTCTAAATGGGAGTATAATCCTATCAGCCATAAGGTAAGGATGAGAATCTGCTACTGTGGATGGATTAGTGACCCCTTGTGCTGTGTGAGCAGGTTCACTCGGGGAGTAACTTGTGGTGATAGCCCTTGGCCAAGTGCAGAAGTAAGGGTACCAGTGCTGTCTGGGCCAGTAGGGAGTCACCAGCAAGATTTTTGGATTGTCCTGCTGAATTTTCTGAATGAGTGGGAAGGGGGGGGTGCATACAGATATTTCCCTTTCCATGAAACTGAGAAGGTATCTGTTTTGCCAGTGCCTGTGGTTTGGGTGTCCTGGTGAAAAAGCCAGGATGTTGCCTGTTGATGGTGGAGACAAACATGTCTATCTGACGTACACCCCACCTGTGGACCAGATACAGGAAGACATCTCTGTGCAGCATCCATTTGTGGTTGTTTGTGCTGGCTCTGCTCAAATAATCTGCCTGTTTGTTGTGGAGAGTGGGAATGTAGGTTGCCTGCAGGCAGATTCCCTGTGAGGCAGCCAATTCCTAGACCAAAAGGGCTAGCCTGCAGAGCAGGTAGGGCTAGGTCCCTCCCTTCTTGTTGATATACCACAGTACAGTGGTGTCTGTGTATATTAGAAGTGCCCCCTGTTGTAAGAAAGGTTGAAATGCCTGGAAGGCTAGAAGGATTGCCCTCATCTCTCTGGCATTGATGTGTTCTGATTTGAGGTGATTTGGCCACAGATCCTGCACCTGTCAGTGTCCAAGGGTGGCTCCCCATCCCAGATCTGAGGCATCTATGCGCATGACCTAAGTGGGTTGCGGTGGTTGGAGAGGGAGGCCTGGGTTGCATTTTACCTGAGCCAATCACCATAGTATTTCCTTTTTTTAGGCAGGTTAAAAGTGGCACAATGTGCTCCAGAGGCTGGTTGTGTTGCTTCCAGACTGAGTGAAGGTACCACTACAGCTTCATGTGTAGTCTTGCTAAGGGAAGCATGGGTATGGTGGCTGCCATGTAGCCCAGAAGCTTGAGGTACTGCCTTGAAGTCAACTCTGTAGAGTGATGTACCAGGGAAGATGTTCTGTCAAGGAGCTCACTTTTGGAGGGGGTAGGTGTGCCTCCATGAGGTCTGAGCAGATCCTGCATCTGAGGAACACAATGTCCTGTGTTGGTTGAAGATGGGATTTTGGTAGGTTTATCTGAAATCCCAGTGACTAGTAGGGTCACCACAAATTGGATGTGCCCTTGCAGTATTTCTTGGCTGGCAGCCTAGATCAGCATATTGTCCAAATAGGGGAACATCTGTATTCCCTTTGTCCTGCAGTAAGCCACCACATGTGCCAAGCATTTGGTAAAGACTCTATGTATGTATGTGGCGGAGAGTCCAAAGGGCAAGGCAGAAAATTGCAAGTGAGAAGCGCCCATCAAGAATCTTAAATATTTCTTGTGTGAGGGCCTGATTGGGATGTGGAGATAAGCATCCTTTATATATAGTGTAGCCAGGAATCCTTGTGGGATAATAACAGGAAAAATGGCTGGCAGGATTAGCATTTTGAAGGGAGGGATCTTTAGGAAGAAGTTGAGATAGGAGAGGTCTAGAATGTGTCTCCATGGTCCGTCCTTCCTGGGGACCAGGAAGAGCCTTGAATAGAAGCCTCTTCCTTCTGCAAAGGAGGGGAATGTCTGTATAGTACCCTGATCTAACAGCATCTGCACTACTGGTTGTAACGGTTGTAGCTGCTGAGTAGGTGGTCGAGGTATGCCCTACCATATGGGAGGGGATATCCAGAAAGTACAGTTTTGTACCTACCATAAATGTAGATGTTCGAGTGCTAATACAGCTGCAGTCATAACAGATGGGTTCTCCTGCCGTCAGGCGGGTCCTTGGTCAGCTGAATTCCAAAGTCTAGGTCCAGCATCGGTTGTTGTCGCCTCTTCCCTGACGTCAGTGCGACAGGGGTATAAAAGAACCAGCCGACGCCATTTTCTTCAGTTTTTCTTGCCCCAGATGTCAGGTGCCCCCAGAAGGAAGGCAATACATAAAATTATGTAATAATGCAATGCAATATAATCAAAGACCAGTAGTTGCAAGCAAATACACCATAAAAGAACACCCCTAGAGGGGAAGGAGGGAGGGGAAACCTGGACTGCAGCTGTATTAGCACTCGAACATCTACATTTATGATAGGTACAAAACTGTACTATGTTCATCGTGCATACAGCTACAGTCATAACAGATGGGTAGAATCCCAAAGCTAAGAAAGGGGTGGTAGGCACTAGGTGGAGCTAGGAGGAGCCAAAATGCCCTGCAAGACTGCAGTGGCAAAGCCTGCTCTAGATTTGGAATATAATGGTAGGTTGTAGTGCTTGGAGAAGGTATGCACAGAACTCCAAGTGGCTGCTTCTAAAATATCCTTGGTAGGAACTCCTCTGAGGAAGGCTACAGAGGTGGCTGTGGCCCTGGTAGAATGAGTTCTAATGCCTGTAGGTACAGTTTTGCCATGAAAGGAATAGCAAAAGCGTATGCAGTGGGCTATCCATTTTGAGATTGTCTGTTTGGATATTGACTTTCCTTGAGCTCCTACCGCATAGGCCACAAAAAGTTGTTCTGATTTTCTGAAAGGTTTTGTTCTGTCCAGATAATAATGCAGTTGTCTGTGGATGTCCAAGGAATGCAGTAATCTCTCCCCTTTGTTTTGAGGATTAGGATAAAAAGTAGGTAAATGTATGGCCGGATTTAAAGCTATGTCCCTGAGAATAGCAGGATCAAGATGCCCCAACAAACTCGAAGCTGGAAGATCAATGTACACAAGTTTATTGACATAAAAGAGCCACGTACAATGTGCTCAGATGCTAAAGTGGTTAAGCGCTTTCATCTGTCTCAACCCAGATTTCATCAGAACCAATGAAGCTCCTACAATCCATTCCTTTTATAACATTTTTTTGGCGCCAAAATCCTTAAATCAGCAGTTATTCAATTGAAATGCATTAATTAAAAATACAAATGTGCTATTTTTTAAAAAACTTTTTGTTTACAATATTTAAAACAATCCTATCTACTATAAACATGTACATCTCCAATTTAGTTCATAGAAAAAAGGTGCAAGTTGAACATTATTAAACTAAAACATAACCCTATGAGAATTATAAAGTTTGCATATACTATCTTTGAACATCTGCTACTTTCATCTAAATGTAGTATAACATTCATCAACTATTTAATACCTTATCCTCCACTCAATGTGTTAATATCATACAGTTGTTCATATTCTATATTTGCCGTAGGGTTAAAAGGAACTAATACATAGTTAATTTACACTACTGTATCCAGATTACCCAAAAGTCAGGTAAATTTACTAAAATCATGTACAATAACCCACAAGTAATATATATACAATAAAGTATGTATATGTACTAATATACAAAATCCTTTAACAATATATTAAGAATTACTAATAAACAGGTTCTCCTGTATAGTAACAATTTAATTCAAAGCTAAAAAAGGTTTCAAACTGATATAATCGTTTATACCTGGTGGTGTTGTTGCATCTGTACATATTTGCCATTTACTTTCAACCCATGCCAAGTATGTCTTCCAATTTCCACCTCTGTCACTAATCTCTACTTGGTCAATAATGGCGAAAGTAAAATTGTGTTCTGTCCCCTTGTCCAAAATATGCTTACATAATGCATTTTTTGAATCTCCCTTTTTTATCCTGTACATATGCTCGTATATACGAGTCTTAAACTTCCTCTCGGTTTTGCCTATATAAAAGGCCGAACATTTTGTACAGGTAGCTATATATACTATACGTTGAGAGTTACAATTCCCATTTTTACATATTACCTTGGTATGCATAATATTACCCAACCTAATCTTTTGTGTAGTGTTAATATATGTACATTGGTTACAGGAGCCACATTTTCTGGTGCCCTTCATTCTCTTTTCACTTAATCCATTTATTCCTTGCTCCATTAATCTTTTTATATTATTTCCAGTCTTGTAAACCATACAAATCTCCATTCCTACTATATTTCCAATAGGGCCCATAGTAGTAATTAAAGACCAATGTTTTTTGAGAATTTCAGTAATTAAACTGACATATGGATTAAATCTTATCACACATACTTTTCTATCCCAATCCTTGCTCAATTGTCTCTGTGGTACATTACTATTCCCCAGCAAGGGTTTGTATTTTTGTCCCCATTGCATTTTCACATAAGAAATTACATTACCCAACAGTGACCTCGGATAACCTCGATCCTGAAATAATTTAGTAACTATGTCTAACTCACTATTCATACTTTCAATCGTGGATGACATTCTCGCTGCTCTTATACACTGACCCTTCACAATATTTTTGAAAATATGTGGTGGATGGCAACTACTAAAATGGATGTAATCATTTGAAAACATGGGCTTCCTGTATAATCTAGAGGTAAACCCATTACCTGTGTTGCCTATCCAAGTGTCCAAATATGCAATACCTGTTTTGTCAAATTGAAAAGTGAATCTCAAAAAATCTGTAGTATTGTTGAGATATTCTATGAAAGTGGGAATCATATCTATAGGTCCAGTCCAAATGATGAAAACGTCATCCAAAAATCTGGTATATAACCTGATATACTTGAAAAACTCACTGGGAAATATATGTTGGTTCTCCCACTCGAGCATGACCATGTTGGCAAAAATGGGAGCACACGAAGCTCCCATGGCCACTCCTCGAGATTGTCTAAAAAATTCCCCTTGATGTGCTATATAATTGTGTTCTAAAACAAGTCCCATCATATCCATGATGAGATTAACTCTGTCCCAACTGCTTCCCAAATATTTACTTAAACTACTATGAAAGTATTCTAATCCTGTAGATACAGGTATGCTGGAAAATAAATCCTGAACATCTATAGTAAGGTATATCCGAGGTCACTGTTGGGTAATGTAATTTCTTATGTGAAAATGCAATGGGGACAAAAATACAAACCCTTGCTGGGGAATAGTAATGTACCACAGAGACAATTGAGCAAGGATTGGGATAGAAAAGTATGTGTGATAAGATTTAATCCATATGTCAGTTTAATTACTGAAATTCTCAAAAAACATTGGTCTTTAATTACTACTATGGGCCCTATTGGAAATATAGTAGGAATGGAGATTTGTACGGTTTACAAGACTGGAAATAATATAAAAAGATTAATGGAGCAAGGAATAAATGGATTAAGTGAAAAGAGAATGAAGGGCACCAGAAAATGTGGCTCCTGTAAACAATGTACATATATTAACACTACACAAAAGATTAGGTTGGGTAATATTATGCATACCAAGGTAATATGTAAAAATGGGAATTGTAACTCTCAACGTATAGTATATATAGCTACCTGTACAAAATGTTCGGCCTTTTATATAGGCAAAACCGAGAGGAAGTTTAAGACTCGTATATACGAGCATATGTACAGGATAAAAAAGGGAGATTCAAAAAATGCATTATGTAAGCATATTTTGGACAAGGGGACAGAACACAATTTTACTTTTGCCATTATTGACCAAGTAGAGATTAGTGACAGAGGTGGAAATTGGAAGACATACTTGGCATGGGTTGAAAGTAAATGGCAAATATGTACAGATGCAACAACACCACCAGGTATAAACGATTATATCAGTTTGAAACCTTTTTTAGCTTTGAATTAAATTGTTACTATACAGGAGAACCTGTTTATTAGTAATTCTTAATATATTGTTAAAGGATTTTGTATATTAGTACATATACATACTTTATTGTATATATATTACTTGTGGGTTATTGTACATGATTTTAGTAAATTTACCTGACTTTTGGGTAATCTGGATACAGTAGTGTAAATTAAGTATGTATTAGTTCCTTTTAACCCTACGGCAAATATAGAATATGAACAACTGTATGATATTAACACATTGAGTGGAGGATAAGGTATTTAATAGTTGATGAATGTTATACTACATTTAGATGAAAGTAGCAGATGTTCAAAGATAGTATATGCAAACTTTATAATTCTCATAGGGTTATGTTTTAGTTTAATAATGTTCAACTTGCACCTTTTTTCTATGAACTAAATTGGAGATGTACATGTTTATAGTAGATAGGATTGTTTTAAATATTGTAAACAAAAAGTTTTTTAAAAAATAGCACATTTGTATTTTTAATTAATGCATTTCAATTGAATAACTGCTGATTTAAGGATTTTGGCGCCAAAAATGTTATAAAAGGAATGGATTGTAGGAGCTTCATTGGTTCTGATGAAATCTGGGTTGAGACAGATGAAAGCGCTTAACCACTTCAGCATCTGAGCACATTGTACGTGGCTCTTTATGTCAATAAACTTGTGTACATTGATCTTCCAGCTTCGAGTTTGTTGGGGCATCTTGATCCTGCTATTCTCAGGGACATACGGTTGTTGTTCAGCTTATTTTTCGTTACTGATTTAAAGCTACCCTGGATACCACTTTAGGCATAAAGGACGGGTTGGTACGTAATGAAACTCTGTCCTGATGGAAGATGATAAAAGGCTGGACAGCCATAAGAGCCTGTAGTTCTGAAACTCTACAAGCTGAAGTGATAGCCAGAAGGAAAGCTGTTTTCCAGGACAAATATTGTAAATCTGATGAGGCAGCTGGCTCAAAAGGAGGCAAAGTCAGTTTTTCCAGAATGAAATTAAGATCCCAAGCAGGTATTGGTTGTTTTCTTGGAGGTCTTAAATTCTTAGCCCCTCTGAGGAACTGTCTTAATAGAGGGTGAGAGAATAAAGGTGGATCAGTGTTGTATTCTGCAGAAATGGCTGAGGCATGGATTTTGATGGAGGAGAACAAAAGTCCACTGCTTAGCAGTTCAGCCAAATATTGTAGTATTTGAGGTAAATTCAGTTTTCCAGGGCACTGGCCCTTTTTCTCATTCCAAACACAAAAACGTTTCCATTTTGCAGAGTAAGCTTTTCTAGTTGATGGCCTTCTGGCCAACAAAATGACATCCTGCACCTCCTTGGAGAGCAGGGCCTGCTGTGATGCTAAGGAATCTTCCATGCGGATAGATTAAGTGTTTTCAGCTGACTGTGAAGAGTTTTGAAGCTGTGCTGAGTCAGAAGAAGAGGCATTAGAGGCAGGGTCCATGGTGGGGAATGCGTCAGGCTCCTCAGAAGTGGGTACCAGTGTTGCCTTGGCCAGTCCGGAGCAATGAGGATCATCTTTGGTCTGTCGTCTTCAATAGGACTTTGGGCAGCAGAGGAAGAGGTGGGAAGGCATAAACTGTCATTGATGTCCAACTGAAAGAGACAGCGTCCACTCTCCAGGCCTTTGGATGGAAGATCCTTGAGCAGAATTTTGTCAATTGATGACTTTTGTGAGAGGCAGAGAGATCTATGTCTGGCCTTCCCCATTCTTGGATTATTTCTGTAAAAACTTTTGGATGCAACTTCTATTCGTGTGGATCCGTCAAATTCCTGCTTAGGTTGTCTGCCAGCGTGTTTTCTTTGCCTGGCAAGTACTGTGCTTGTAGTTCCATTTGTAAGTCCATGGCCATGTTCCAAAGTGACATGGCCAGTCTGCATAGGGGATAAGAATGAGTTCCTCCCTGCTTGTTTATGTACCACATAACTGTGGTGTTGTTTGTTCTTATCAATAGCTGACCTGGTTGTAGAAGGTCCTTGAAAGCTATAATAGCATTTATCACTGCTAGCATTTCTTTTTGATTGATGTGAAGGTGCTTTTCTTTTTGGGTCCATTTGCCCTAAATGCACCGGTCTGTCATGTACGCCCCCCCAGGCATAGTCCGAGGCGTCTGTTGTGATGACTTGATTTGCTTGAGGCTTGCTGAATGGAAGACCTGTGTTTGTTTGGCATGCTTGAGCCCACCACAGAAATTCCTTTTGCAGACATGGAATTAATGGTATTATTGTTTCCAAACTGTGGCTGTGTTGAGACCATATGTTTTTTAGGTACCATTGTAGTTTTCTCATATGCAGCTTTGCACATGGGATTAGTAAGATGCAAGATGCCATGAATCCCAGAGCCTGCAGGATTTTCCTTGCAGTCAGCCTGGTGCAATTTGCCAGTGTTCTGAAATACTGAATTAGTTGCCCCTGCTTCTCTGGCATGAGGTAGGCCATCTGGGTGTTTGTGTCCAAATTGGCACCCAGGAAAATTATCTTCCAAGAGGGTATTAGTCTTGATTTCTCTTTGTTGACTGTGTATCCTAGAGAGTTTAATAATATTATTACATAAGCCAGATGTTTCAGAAGAATGTGCTTGCTGTCTGCTTGGATCAGGCAGTCGTCCAAATAAGGGTATATTTGTATCCCTTGAAGTCTGCAGTAGGCAATTACTGATGCCAGGTATTTCGTGAATACTCTGGGCGCAGTAGATAAACCAAAGGGCAATGCAGAGAATTGATAATGGGTTGAACCTGCAAGAAATCTGAGGTATCTTCTGCAATTTTGTCTGATTGGGACATGCAGGTATGCCTCCTTGAGGTCCAATGTTACCAGCCAAGACTCCTTGCCCAGCATGGGAAGAAGTTGCTGTAGAGTGAGCATCTTGAATTTTGGTACATGTAGGAATGTGTTTAGGATGGAAAGATCCAAAATCGGTCTCCAATCTTTTCCCTTCCTTGGCACCAGAAATAGCCTGGAATAAAAACCTTGACCTTGTTCGTGTGTAGGTACCTCTTGAATAGCTTTCATGTTTATAAGACCTGAAATTTGCTTTTGTGCCTCTGCCCTTTGATTGTGTGGCAGGTTTGGCATGCCTTTCATTTTTGGAAGGGTATGAAAATGGAATTTGTAGCCTCTGTTTATTATGTCCAGGATCCATTTGTCCTTTGTGACAATATGCCAATTTTTTGAGAATAGTGCCAGCTTTCCTCCTAAGGGGGCTGCCATTTGAGACCTGGTTGGCATGCAAAGGGGAAAGTCATTGGTTTTGCTTTCTGAAAGATTGCGAGTTGTCCTCACCACCTCTTTGTGTAGCAGCTTGCCATTGTCTGCCTCTGTTCGAGCCTTGTGTTTGTCCTCTGCCCCTGGGGCGCCTGTATCTGCCTCTTTGGGGTCTGTCTGTGGCAGGAAAGGACCAGTTTTTGGAAGGCCAATTTCTACTAAAACGTGGGGGTTGGACCTGCAGAAATTCTTTCACAGTTTGCATTGATTTAGCCTTTTCCTCCATTTTCCGTAATACTTCCTCAGCATTTGCCCCAAATAGTACATCCTTTTGAAGATGGGCGTCTAGTAATTTAGCTTTGACATGATCAGGCAAGGCTTGTTCCTTGAGCCAGGCATGCCTACGTATGACTGAGCCTGTAACAGCAGCTCTACATGAGGCCTCTAGAGCATCAAAACCACATTGTAAGGTATGTTTACCCACTTGTTCTGCACTATGCATCAAATCCTGCAACTCCTTCATGTCTGGTTGTTCAGGTTGACATTTTACTTTTCAATTGAGAACAGAAACTGTTGGTATTTTAGCATATGAAACTGACAGTTTAAGGCCCTCATGGATAAGGTAGCCGAGGTATATACCTTTTTTCCCCACCTTTCTAAGGATCTGGAATTTCTCTCGGAAGGCAATGGGTTTTTGGTAATGGAGGCCTTAACTCCCTTGGGCCCCTGTGAGATGGTTTCTAGGTCAGCAGCATGGCTTTTGTATAGAAACTGGTGTGAGTCAGGAACCCTGCAGTACCTGTCAGGCTTAACTGGAGCTGCAGGAAGAGAATCCGGGTTAAGGCAGGCCTCCGAGTAAACATCATCTAGGATGTCCAGGACAGGAGGTATAGCCAGAGGCCTGTGCGGAGGTAACAAAAGAAATTCCCCGAGCCTTTTCTTGGAATCTGAACAATCCTGGCCTTCCCAGTGGAAGTGTTCCCTTAAGGTATGCAGAGTTTCACTGAATGAGTAATCCTCAGGGGGGGATACAGAAGGAATAGATTCCTCTGCATCAGAGTTTTCAAAAGGGGAGTAAGACTGTTCCTGATAATCAGAGTGCTCTGAAATAATGGAGCCCTGATCAGAGGAGGGGGAATCTTCCTCCACTCTGGGTCTTTTGTCCGGAGGTGGCTGAGAACCTCTAATTAGAGTAATTAAATCCTCAGCCATTTTAAGCATCTGTTTCTTAGGCATGGGGCCTGGAGATGGGCCCTGTGTAGCTGGTCTCCTAGGGTGCATGGTAGCTTTAGACTTAGTGAAAGCCTTGATGGAGAATGAAGAGTAAGGTCTGAAGACACCTTGAGTGGAGGTGGACCTGTCCACATTCTGTGTTTCAACGCCAAGCGTGGCTTCGGTATCTGTAGTCAGGGTGTGGGCCGAGGAGGCTGCGACCTCAGGTACAGGAGACACCGCCAAAGATGTGTCGTCGGTAATCAGGGGCTGCGTAGGCACCTCGCTGAGAACCGGACCACGTGTAGTCTGCTTAGGCGTGGTGTCGGTAGAGGCCGCGGACCTGTCGGTCCTTCTTTGCGTTTTTTAGACAAAACCGGAGTCGGAGTATCCGACAACATAGTATAGTTAAATGCTTTCCCAAAATAATGATGGGCGAACTCCGCCCGACACTTAATAGTGCGTTTGTTGAATGTAGCACAAAAGTGACGGACTGAGACATCGTGGTATACAGAGGGAATGGAAATCCTTATGCAGTATTTGCTTCCCACAAGAAATACAATTATTAACTTTGTCTGACATCGGTCTGAGGCAAGAAAAAGTTTCCCCAATGGGGTACTTAGCTTTTAAGAAGACTTTGGTTCCAAATTTTTCGTAATCTCAGGAGCTGGCCGACCGGCACTTGCGAACTGCTTCTGCTTCGGGCACCGCACGGCAAGAAAGACTGAAGAAAATGGCGTCGGCTGGTTCTTTTATACCCCTGTCGCACTGACGTCAGGGAAGGGGCGACGACAACCGACGCTGGACCTAGACTTTGGAATTCGGCCGACCGAGGACCCGCCTAATGGCAGGAGAACCCATCTGTTATGACTGCAGCTGTATGCACGATGAACATCATGAAGTAACTGTTTTGAAGAATGGACAGGACCCACTCCTCTGAGATGAGAAGGGTCCAAGGAGGGAGACAGTGAGACAGCCGGGTGGGCAGACAGAGGTACAGAAGGAGGGGGAGGAGGAGGCAATACTGGCAGGTATTCAGATGTTACCTGCCCTGTCTTAAAAGGGAGTCCTCTGGCGGGGGGGGGGTTGCTCTAGGCGGAGGTCGTTTCCTTGTGGGCTTATGAGGCCTTGAAAGATGAGCAGGTTGGGAGTGCTTTCTAATAAACTAGGTTTTGGAAGGATAGTTTCTGTGAAACTTGGGAATTGGTGAGACCAGTAAACGTTTAAGATCCTGCATTTCTTTACCTTCCTGTTGCAGAGATTTAAAGAGGTCTGCCACCTTAGAGCCGAAAAGTGCAGCAATGTCCAGAGGGGCATCAGTGAGCTTTGCCCTGAAGTCATCTGGCAGGGGTTGTAGGTGAAGCCAGGATTATCTGCACAAGGCAGATGTTGATGCTGTTGACCTGGCAGAGAATTCAGCAGCATCGTAACTACACTTGATAGAGTGTCCAGTGACCTGGGATGAGAGCCAGCAGAGAGACCAGTGATGCTTTGGCAGGGGAGTCTGGAATATCTGCCAAATGTTTGTTAGCAGATTTTGAGACGAGGTATACTTGGCCATGTGGGTCTGATAGTTTGTAGCACTAAAAGCCAAGGTAGCAGAAGTATAAATCTTTTTGCCCAACCTCTCCATTGTCTTGCTGTCTTTGTCAGCTGGGAGTAAGGTGGTAGTGGACAGGAGTTTGGTAGCTTTGTCAATGGCAACAGATACAGTGGCAGGATAAGCTGGTGGGCACTTGATCAGATGTTTAGCAATGTCAGGTACTTTGTAAAGCCTATCAGGTCTATGTGGGGCAGGGGGTTGTAAGTCAGGGCTCAAATATGCAGATGAAAAGGCATCTAGAAAGGCAGGTAGGATGGAGGGAAAGTACAGCTGTGTACCTACCATAAATGTAGATGTTCGAGTGTATTCACTGTTGCAGTCATTACACTTTGGTTATCCTGCTGGCAGGCTACCCGCAGTCGGCCCGAGTTCCAAAGTCTAGGTCCAGCATCAGTTGATGTTGCCTCCTCCTTGACATCAGTGCACCAGGGGTATAAAAGATGCAACCGACGCCATTTTCTTCAGTTTTTCTTGCCCCAGATGTTAGGTGCCCTCAAATAGGAAGGCTGGAAAAAATAATGCCAAAAATATGCATGTACAAAAATAAACATTTCCTTCATCTACAAGCAAATACACCACATAGGTTGTATAGAGTTGAAAAGTACAGAAAACTCCCAGCAATGAAAAGGGGGATGGTGGGTTGGTATCCTGGACTGCAACAGTGAATACGCTCGAACATCTACATTTATGGTAGGTACACAACTGTACTATGTTCATTGTGTTTCACTGTTACAGTCATTACACTTGGGTTGAATCCCAAAGCTGAGATTGGGTAGCTGGGCCTAAACAGGATTAGGAGAGGCTACAAGGCCCTGCAGGACTGCAGTGGCAAAGCCTGCTCTGGATTTAGAGTAGAGAGGTAAGTGGTAGTGCTTTGTGAAGGTGTGCACTGAACTCCAGGTTGCAGCTTCTAAAATGTCTTTGGTTGGTACTCCTCTGAGAAAAGCTGCTGAAGTGGCTGCTGCTCTGGTAGAATGTGGCCTAATGCCATTAGGCACTGATTTGCCATGTTGTGCATAGCAGAAGCGAATGCAGTGTCCTATCCATTTTGAAATAGTCTGCTTTGAGATGGGCTTTCCTTGTGATCCTGCAGCATAAGCTACAAACAGCTGCTCGGTTTTTCTGAAAGCATTTGTTTTGTCCAAGTAGAATCGTAGCTGTCTGTGTATGTCCAAAGTGTGCAGACTTCTCTCCCCTTTATTCTGGGGATTTGGATAGAAAGTTGGCAAATGAATGGTTTGGTTAAGAGCCACACTGGAAACCACCTTTGGCAGAAATGTTGGGCTTGTCCTTAGAGAGAAAAATGATGAAAGGTTCCACTGCCATTAATGCCTGTAACTCTGAGACTCTTCTTGCTGAAGTTATTGCTAGGAGCAGAGCAGTTTTCCAAGATAGGAATTTTATATCAGCTGTGTTGGCTTGCTCAAAAGGAGGCAGTGTGAGGTTTTCTAAAACAAAATTGAGGTCCCAAGTAGGTATTGGTGGTCTCCTTGGGGGTCTTATGTTTCTTGCCCCTCTGAGGTACTGTCTTAGTAGTGGATATGAAAAAATAGGAGGTTCCGTATTGTAATGAGCTGAAATGGCAGAGGCATGGATTTTAATAGATGAAAAGGATAGGCCTTTGTCCAGCATCTCAGTTAGGTATTGTAAAATCTGAGGTATATTTGGAACAAGTGGTTCGAGTCCTTGTGCCTGGTTCCAAGCACATAATCTCTTCCATTTTTCTGCATACAATTTCCTAGTGCTGGGCCTCCTGGCTTCTAAAATGACATCCATAACAGCTTTAGAGAGTGGTGTCTGAGTGACTATATTATCTGCCATGCAGCCAGATCTAAGGTTCTGAGTTTACTGTGTAGAATCTGGCTGTTTTGTTGAGTCAGTAGATGAGGAATTTGAGGTAAAGGCCAGACTGGGCCTTGAGAAAAGCTCTTTAGGATTGGGTACCAGTGCTGGCGTGGCCAGTCTGGGGCAATCAAGATAATTTTTGGCTTCTCTTGTCTGACTTTTAGGAGTACCTTGGGAAGGAGAGGCAGTGAAGGGAAGGCATAAACTGCCAGGGTTTTCCAGCTGAATGAAAGAGCATTCACTTTCCATGCTTGTGAGTGAAGTCCTTGTGCAGAATTTATGTAGTTGGCAGTTGTGAGGGAAGGCAAAAAGATTTATGTCTGGGCGTCCCCATTTCATTGTTATCATGCTGAAGAGCTGTAGATTTAGTTTCCATTCGTGCGGATCCATGAGATTTCTGCTTAGTTCGTTTGCCAGTGTATTTTTCTTTCCTGGCAGGAATTGTGCCTGCAGATGTACTTGATAGGTCAGTGCTGTGTTCCACAAAGTCATGGCTTGCCTGCAGAGGGGGTAGGAATGTGTGCCCCCTTGCTTGTTTATGTACCACATAACTGTGGTGTTGTCCATCTTTAGTAATAGTTGTCCTGGATGTAGTAGATCCTTGAAGGCTGTCAGGGCATTCTGTACAGCTAGCATCTCTTTTTGATTGATGTGAAGATGCATCTTTTCCTTGGGCCACGTGCCCTGCATACATTTTCCTACCATGTGCACCCCCCAGGCATAATCCAATGCATCCATTGTTATTGTCTGCCTGGCTGTGGGTAACGTGAAAGGCTGTCCCTTGTTGTGGTGACAGGCCTGGGATCACCATAGAAACTCCTGTTGTAGACAGGGAATTATAGTTACTATTGTTTCCAGGCTGTGGCAATGTTGAGTCCAAACACTTTTTAGATACCATTGTAGTTTCCTCATATGCAGTCTTGCATATGGAATTAGTAGAATGCAGGATGCCATGAAACCAAGAGCCTGCAGAATTTTTCTTGCAGGGAGCTGGGTCTTTGTTGCTATAATTTGAAAGTATTGAGTCAGTTGCCTTTGTCTGGCGTGAGATAAGCCATCTGGGCAGTTGTATTTAAGCTTGCACCCAGGAATATTATCTCTTGAGAGGGCACTAGTTTTGATTTATTTTCGTTTACAGTGTACCTTAGGCAAATTAGTAATCTTTTTACAAATGCCAGATGTTTTAGTAGAATGTCCTTACTCTCTGCTTGAATAAGGCAGTCATCCAAGTAGTAATATATTTGAATTCCTCTTTGTCTGCAAAATGCAATTACTGGTGCTAGGCATTTTGTGAAGACCCTTGGCAAAGTAGATAAGCCAAAGGGCTGTGCAGAGAATTGGTAATGCATTGAGCCAGCTATGAATCTGAGGTATATTCTGCAAGATTGTCTGATTGGGATATGCAGGTATGCCTCCTTGAGGTCCAAAGTAACTAGCCAAGCCCTCTTGCACAGCATGGGTAGAAGTTGCTGTACTGTTAACATTTTGAATTTTGGAACATCCAGGAAAGTATTTAGGATTGACAAGTCCAGTATTGGTCTTCCAGGCTTTGTCCTTTCTGGGTACTAGGAAAAGTCTTGAGTAAAATCCTTGTCCCTGTTCTTGCTGTGGTACTCTCTGAATAGCTCCCATGTCCATGAGAGCAGCAATTTCCTTTTGTGCCTCTGCCCATTGGTTTTGTGGCAGGTCCGGCATAACTTTTGATTTTGGAAGGGTGTGAAAGTGGAACCTGTAACCTTGAGAAACTATATTCAGTACCCATTTGTCCTGGGTGATTATGTGCCAATTTTGTGCGAAAAGTGCTAGCTTTCCCCTAGGGATACTGCCAAAAGCTAAGTGATTGGCCTTTGTAGAGGGAAGTCATTGGGACTATTTCCTATAAGGTTGTGATTTGTCTTCTCTTCCTTTGGGGGCAGAAGCACCCCATTGTTTAGGTCTGTAGGAGCCTTAGGGCTGAGATCTGCCTCTTGGGCATCTGTATCTGCCTCTTTGTGGCCTGACACCTGAAAGGACCAATTTTTTGAAGGCCAGTTTCTACTAAACTTAGGTGGTTGAACCTGTAAGAAATCCTTTACTGTCTGCATAGATTTTGCTTTATCCTCCATTTTCTTTAACACCTCTTCTGCCTTAACACCAAGCAAAGTATCATGCTGTAGTGGAGCATCCAATAATTTTACTTAACATGTTCAGGTAAACTTTGTTCTTTCAACCAAGCATGCCTTCAAATGACAGAGCCTGTAACTGCGGCTCTGCAAGAAGCCTTTAATGAATCAAAACGACATTGCAGAGTATGCTTTCCCACTTGTTCAGCTGCATGCAATAATTCCTGCATTTCCTTATTGTCAGGATTTTCTGAGCTTGTAAGCATTTTCTGTTTTAACAAAGACATGAGGTACTGTTGGTATTTAAGCATGTCAAAAGTACAGTTTTGTACCTACCATAAATGTAGATGTTCGAAGATCCACATTGCTGCAGTCCTTACTTATGGGTAGTCCGCTGTCCTCGGTCGGCCCGAATACCAAAGTATTAGGCTGACGTCGGTCATGGGCGCACAGCCCTGACATCAGAGCGTCAGGGTATAAAAGCGCATGACCGACGTCATATCCTCAGTCTTTTCTTGCCCCAGATGTCAGAAGGCCCTAAAAGAAAGGCCACAGCCAAAAAACAGAGTACCTTCCCAAAAGATATGCCCAACTACAGCCATCACCCAAACCATATAACCATGCTAAGCTACAGAGGGAAGGAGGGAGGAAAATTGGACTGCAGCAATGTGGATCTTGAACATCTACATTTATGGTAGGTACAAAACTGTACTATGTTCTTCATCTCACATTGCTGCAGTCCTTACTTATGGGTAGAATCCCAAAGCAACGGGAAAGGGAGGTTGGAAAAATCATAAAGCATTAGGGGCTGCTAAAATGCCCTGTAATATTGCAGTGGCAAATCCAGCCCTAGACTTAGAATAAAGAGGAAGGTGGTAATGTTTAGAAAAGTATGTACTGAACTCCAAGTGGCTGCTTCCAAAATATCCTTTGTAGCTACCCCTTAGAAAGGCAGTAGAAGTTGCAGTAGCTCTAGTGGAATGAGGTCTGATTCCAGGCGGAATCTCTTTACCAAGATGGGAATAACAAAAAAATACAAAACCCAATCCATTTAGAAATAGTTTGTTTTGAAACAGGTCTACCCTGTGAACCCAAAGCAAAAGAAACAAACAACTGCTGAGACTGTCTGAACTCCTTGGTTCTGCTCAAATAATAACGCAACTGCCTGTGAATATCCAAAGTATGCAAAATCTTCTCCCCTTTATTTTGAGGATTTGCATAAAAAGTAGGCAAATGAATAGTTTGGTTTAAGGCCACACTAGAAACCACTTTAGGCATAAAGGAAGGATTAGTACGCAAAGATACCCTATCCTTATGAAAAATCAAGAAAGGCTCCACTGCCATAAGGGCCTGTAATTCAGAAACCCTTCTTGCAGAAGTAATGGCCAACAAAAAAGCAGTTTTCCATGACAAATACTTTAACTCGGCAGTAGCTGCAGGCTCAAAGGTTGTAGAGTAAGCTTTTCCAACACAAAATTGAGATCCCAAGCAGGAGTAGGAGCTCTACGTGTGGGTCTTATGTTCTTTGCCCCTCTGAGAAACTGCTTAAACAAAGGATGAGAGAATAAAGGAGGGTCACAGTCATAATTAGCCGAAATGGCTGCAGCATGAACCTTTATGGAGGAGAAGGACAAACCTTTGTCTAATAACTCAGTAAGATATTGTAAGGAAGCACTTAAATTAGGCTTGGAAACATCAAAGTCCTTCCCTTTGCTCCAAATAAAAAATCTCCTCCATTTATCAGCATAAACTTTCCTTGTACTAGGCCTCCTGGCCTCCAAAATAACATTCAAAACTTGTTGTGGAAGCTGAGAACCTCCAGAATCTAAAACAGAATATGCCAGGCTGTTAGATGCAGAGACTGAATTCTGACATTGAGAAAGTGATTGCCCTCCTGAGACAAAGGTGTGGAATCAAAGGCAGAGGCCATGGAGGCTCGGACCAAACTCCTCAGTAGTGGGTACCAGTGTTGTCGAGGCCAATCCGGTGCTATCAGGATCATGGATGGCTTGTCTTGTCTGGCCTTCAAGAGAACCTTGGGCAGAAGAGGTAGAGGTGGAAAGGCATATACATGAAGATTGTTCCAACTGAATGACAGAGCGTCCACCTTCCAAGCTGTGGGATGAAACCTTTTGTGCAAAACTTTGGCAACTGGTAATTTAGTGGAGAAGCGAACAGATCTATGTCTGGAGTTCCCCATGACACTGTCAACTTTTGAAATACCTGAGGATCCAATTTCCACTCGTGAGGATCCACTATTTGTCTGCTCAATACATCTGCTAAGGAGTTCTGTGCTCCTGGTAGAAATCTTGCCTGAAGATTGAGGTTGTAACTGAGAGCTGTCTCCCACAAAATCATCGCTTGTCTGCAAAGAGGGTACGAATGAGTTTCCCCTTGCTTGTTGATGTACCACATGACAGTTGTGTTGTCTGTTAGAATCAACACCTGCCCTGGGTGAAGTAAATCCTTGAAAGCCATCAATGCAAATTGTACTGCTAACATCTCCTTCAAGTTGATATGCAAATGTTGAAGTCTGGCAGGCCACGTGTCTTGCACCCATTTTCCATTGAGGTGTGCTCCCCAAGCCTTGTCCGAGGCATCCGTCATTAGAATCTGACTCGCCTCTGGTCGGGTCACAGAGAGTCCCTTGTTTAGGTGACATTCCTGAGCCCACCACAAAAATTCCTTCTGAATGCAAGGTATTATCTGAATGACAGTGTCTAGATCCTGGCAGTGTTGTGTCCATAGATTTTGAGATACCATTGAAGCTTCCTCATATGCAATTTGGCATTGGGAAGCACCAGAATACAAGATGCCATGAACCCCAAGGCTTGAAGGACTGTCCTTGCAGTCAGCCTGGACTGTAGAGACATTTGATGGAAATAAAGTGAATGACTTTTCTGTTTGTCCGGGGTCAAAAAGGCCATCTGGGAAGCTGTATTCAGTCTCACACCCAGAAAGCACATGTCCTGAGAGGGTACTAGACTGGACTTTGTTTCGTTCACAGAATACCCTAGGCATCTTAACACTACCATCACATACTGTAGATGCTGCAGAAGCTCGTCCTTGTCTTGTGCAATAATCAGGCAATCGTTCAAATAAGGATAAATTTGCATTCCTTCCATCCTGAAAAAGGCTATCACTGGAGCCAGAACCTTTGTGAACACTCTGGGCGCAGTAGATAAGCCAAAGGGCAATGCAGAGAACTGATATTGTAAATTTCCAGCTCGAAAACGCAGGTACTTCCTGCAACTGGGCCTGATAGGAACATGAAGATAAGCCTCTTTTAGATCCAGAGTTACCATCCAGTGATCTTTTCCCAGCAGAGGCAAAAGCTGTTGTAATGTCAACATTTTGAACTTTGGAATGTCCAAATAAGTGTTGAGGAGAGATAAATCCAAAATCGGTCTCCACGTGTTCCCTTTCTTTGGTACTAGAAACAGGCGGGAATAAAACCCTAGACCCACTTCTGAAGGAGGTACTGGCTGTATGGCTCCCATGTGAAGAAGTAATGAAATCTGTTTGTGAGCCTCCATCCTTTGCCGAGGAGGAATATCTGGCATACCCTTGAAAGGAGGCAATGTATGGAAATAAAACTTGTAACCTTTGTTTATAATGTCCAACACCCATTTGTCTTGGGTGATTAAACACCAATTTTGCTTGAAGAGAGCTAGCTTTCCTCCCAAAGGAGCTGCCAGGCAAGAAGAATCTGGCAGCTGAAAATGCAGGTCATTGGGCCTGTTTACGAAAGGACTGGCCCCTACCCTCACCAGCAGATTGAGCAGGCGAACTCCATGTTCTAGGCCTAAAGGTACTCTGAGCTCTGCCCCTACCACGCCTAGATCTACCCCTAGACTGGGAATCAGAAGAAGGGTACGTCCACCCCTTAGCAGGCCAATTTCTACTAAACTTAGGAGGTTGAACCTGCAAAAAACTTTAACAGTCTGCATAGACTTAGCCTTGTCCTCCATTTTCTTCAAAACAGACTCCACAGGAGGACCAAACAAAACTTCGGACTGTAAAGGGGCATCCAGAATTCTAGACTTAACATGCTCAGATAAATTCTGATCCTTAAGCCAGGCATGCCTACGAAGAACTGAACCAGTGGCAGCCACTCTAGAAGAAGCCTGCAAAGCATCAAAGCCACACTGCAAAGAATGTTTCCCCACCTGTTCAGAAACATGCACCAAATCTTGCAATTCTTTACACTCTATGCCCTCTGCCAAAGCATCCACTTTAGATTTTAGCTGAGAAAGGAGGAAATTCTGATATTTCAACATATGAAACTGGCAATTTAAAGCCCTCATTGCTAAAGTAGAAGAGGTGTACACCTTCTTACCCCATCTGTCCAAAGCTCTAGCTTCCTTATCTAGAGGAACCGGATTCTTTACAACAGAAGCCCTAACACCCTTAGGCCCCTGACTAATAGTTTCTGGGTCCGCCCTAGGACTCTTGTATAGGTATTTATGAGCCTCAGGTACCCTATAATACCTGTCCGGTTTAACTGGTGCAGGAGGCATAGAATCTGGATTAAATGAAGCCTCCGAAAAAACATCCTGAACAACATCCAAAACAGGAGGAATAGCCAAGGGTCTGTGCTGTGGTAAAAACAAGAACTCTCTAAGCCTCTTTCTGGAATCTGAGTAATCCTGTCCTTCCCACTTAAAATGTTCCCTCATAGAGTGTAAGGTTTCTGAAAATGAAAAATCCTCTGGAGGGGAAGCAGAAGGAGTAGAATCCTCTGCATCGGAATCCGAATAAGGAGGAAAATCTTGAATATCTTCAGCAGAAGACTCAGAATCATCTGAGGCCTGCTCCAAAATTTCCAACTCTGGCTCTACCCTGGGCCTCTTATCAGGAGGGGGCATGGAACCTCTAATTAAAGTAATCAAATCTTCTGCCATTTTAAGCATATGCTTCTTAGGTACAGACCCTGAAGAACCAGAACTAACACCAGAAGAAGGCAAAACAGACCTGTCCTTAGAAGGAGCCCTAGAAACAGTAGCAGAAGGCCTAACCCCCTTAGGCAAAGAAGGGAGAATAGTAACCTGAGAGGCCCCTTCAGCCTGACCTGACTCCTGTGAGGCCACATCCTGTAAAATCAAGGTTTCCCCCTGAGACTCAACAGAAACTTCAGCCGGATCCACCTGTTCCACTGCAGTCTCTAAAGGACCGGCGTCCGAAATGGACGAATCATCCTGTCTAGGCTTTACAGATTTGTCTTTACGCTTCTCCGTGGAAGCGGGCGTCGGAGGATCCGACGGCATATTATAATTACACCATTTGCCAAAGACTAACCTAGCGCAATCTAGCCTTCTCTTAATAGTGCGCTTATTAAACCTAGCACAAAACCGACACCCAACTACGTCGTGCTCGGTCCCAAGCAAGGGATACAAAGCGAGTGGTAATCCCTATGCGGTATCTGCTTCCCACAAGAAATACAATTATTCACTTTTTCTGACATCCGGTAAATAACTGAGGCAAGAAAAAACAGAAATGCTCCCCAACGGGGTACTTAGCCCAACTTGGTATGTCTGAAACTCCGAAAACGAAAAATTTCAGAAAGCCGAACGGCACTTGCAACGCTGCTTCTGCATCGGACCATGCGGCAAAAAAGACTGAGGATATGACGTCGGTCATGCGCTTTTATACCCTGACGCTCTGATGTCAGGGCTGTGCGCCCATGACCGATGTCAGCCTAATACTTTGGTATTCGGGCCGACCGAGGACAGCGGACTACCCATAAGTAAGGACTGCAGCAATGTGAGATGAAGAACATCTGTTAGTTTAAAGCCCTTACAGCTAAAGCAGCAGAAGTGTAAACTTTTTTCCCCCATCTATCAAGAGCTCTAGAATCCCTATCAGAGGGGACAGGACCCTGAGAAATTGTTTCTGGTTCAGCAGCAGGGTTTTTATAAATAAATTTATGCGTCAGGGACCCCTGTAATACCCGTCTGGCTTGACTGGTGCAGGGGGTAAAGAATCAGGAGACAGACTGGATTCAGAGAAAACATCAACAACAATATCAAGCACAGGGGGGATAGCCAGGGGCCTGTTCTGAGGCAGTAAAAGAAAATCTCTGAGCCTTTTCTTGGATTCTGAATAATCCTGGCTCTCCCAGTGGAAATGCTCCCTCATGGTGTGCAGAGTTTCCCCAAAAGAATAAATCCTCAGGTGGAGAGGCTGAAGGTACAGATTCTTCAGCATCAGAGTCCTCATAGGGAGGGAGAGAATAGCCCTGATCTGAAGAGGAATCAGAGGAAATACAGACCTGGTCAGAGGAATCATAGTCAGTGTCTTGCCTAGGCCTTTTATCAGGAGGGGGATGGGAACCCCTGATCAAAGTAATTAAGTCTTCAGCCATTTTAAGCATCTGTTTCTTTGGCATGGATGACTGTCCAGGAGAATGCTGTACTGGTTTCCTTGTCTTTAATGGTGTCTTTGATTGTACCTTGGCTGCTGCAGAGGACTTAATAGTAAGCTGTGAAGGTCTGAAAACACCCTCAGAAGCCGATGCCTGCTCAGCGGCTCCAGACCCATCTGAGGGAATAGTTTCCATAGGCCCAATACCTAGAGTATCCAGAGGCCTAGTTGTCTCCACGTGGGAGTCCGATATGGCCTGTGGCTCTGAGGTAGCAGGTGTCAGGGGCTGCAAAAGCGCCTCACTGAGAACTGGCGACTGGCCTAGAAGAGGTTTTGTCATTGGTTTTGGACCTCGGATGCCTGTCCTTTTCCTTGCCTTTGCGTTTTTTATGAATTCCGGTAGTCAGTTGTTCCGACGGCATTATATTGTTAAACCTTCAGCCAAAGTAATGTAAAGCAAAATCAAACCGACATTTAATGGTGCGTTTGTTGAATCTAGCACAAAACCGACAACTAGTAATGTCGTGGTCAGGGTCTAGGCAAGGAATACAGTAAGAGTGAAAGTCCTTATGAGGTATTTGCTTCCCACAAGAAATACAATTGTTAACTTTTACTGACATCAGTCTGGAACAAGAAAAAGTTTCCCCAACGGGGTACTTAGCTTTACTGAAGACTTCGGTTCTGAAACTCTATTTCGAAAATCTCAGAGGAGTCGGCCGACCGGCACTTGCAAACTGCTTTTGCTTCGGGCACCGTGCGGCAAGAAAGACTGAAGAAAATGGAGTTGGTTGCATCTTTTATACCCCTGGCGCACTGACGTCAGGGAAGAGGTGACATCAACCGACGTCGGACCTAGATTTTGGAACTCGGGCCGACTGTGGGTAGCCTGCCAGCAGGATAACCCAAGTGTAATGACTGCAACAGTGAAACACGATGAACATCAGCAGATGAGCTAGGGGGATCCATTTGAATGAGGTCGTAGTACCTCTTTTGTACCTCAGACATTTGAGGATTCCCATTGAAAATGTTCCTTCATACTGCTGATTGTTTCAGTGAAGGTCAAGTCTTCAACTGTAGAGTCAGGGTCCAGTGACTCTTCCTCTGGGGATCCATACCCCAAGAGGGAAGAGAGTTGAGAGTTGTAGGAAAGAGATTCCTGACAGGAATCTTCAAGGGCCTCCTCTTCCCTAGAAGCTGGATCAGTAGGTAGAGGTCTAGGGCTCAGGGGAGGAGGAGGAGTGGAGGCAGTAACAGCTGTGGTAGGCCTCAGTGCCGAAAGCTTGGCAATCAGGCATGCTTTCTGTAGTGAGAGACATATGTTTCCTCTTTTCCCTTCTTTTAAGAGGGCCTGTGGACGTCTGTCTAGAAACTGGCAACTGCAAGGGATCGGAAGGTTTGGACATCTCCTCAGTAAATGCAGGTTCCCCACTGGAGTTGGTTAGTGGTGCCGGAATAGCCTGTGCAGACGTGCTCTCACCTAAGGATGGTGCGGCATCCTTAGCAGTATCTGTGACCTCCAAAGTGGCAGATCTGGAATCAGATCCTGGAACCAGGCCTATGTCAAACACAGGTTGGGGATTGGCTGGAAGAGGCTCAGCAGCAGACAAAGGCCATAAGGTCCCGGCCTTTTTAGATGGTTCTGTGGAGACATCTGAAGAGCCCTCCATCCAAAGCATTAGCTGTTTCAGATGTTGGTTTTCAAGGTAAAGATTTAGCACATCCAAGCGATTATGTAAAGTTTTTGGTTTGAACGCCTGGAATATCGGGCTGGCCTTATGGTCGCCCGACCATCCCAAACAAAAAAGGCACTTGTGGGTGTCCTTATGAGGGATCTGGTGAGTGCACTGGCACTTATCCTTTCTGGATGTCACGAACAAGCAATATTAAAATTATGAAGCACTGAAAAGGTCCCCAATGGGGTACTTATCTGAAAAAACAAATCTGAAGTCAACGGTAACAGGAACACCTGGTGTACGACGGGCGGCTGAAAAGTTCTAAGGGCTGGTGCGTGCCGTCACCTTTATGGCCCATGAACTCTCGTCCATGTCAGACATCTCATGCACCATAGAGGGACTGAAAGCTTTTGGATACTGGCTGTACATACATGAGACTGAAGGGTAAATCCCATATACAGAATACTGCAACATGGGAATAGAAGGACATCCACAGATATCAAAGCCAGCCTTAATTTATTTCAGAAAACAACTAAAGATAACCTTGTGTCAGTGATGAAGCAAAGATGGACAACTGCCAACCTCTAACAAGTTAAGTCTTTGTGTCATTCATTTACAATTTTGTCAGATGAATGTCATTCCTGGAAATTTTGGAACACAATGAGTGATCTTTCAGATAGGCAACTCATTAACTTGAATTTGTTGGCACACCAGCTTGAATTTACAGACATACTAATATAAATACTAGTATATTCCAAATGTCAGTTTAATGTCATACATCTGTGCATTATAAACTCCACAATGGTCGCTTTTTGGTATCACTTGCATCCTTGCTTAATACTGGTAGTATTTAGGAGCTAAAGCTTCTGCACTGAGAAACACCAAGATAGCCTGACCATATCCACATTCATTCTTGAAACTAAGGCATCATAGATAAAAAGTTCCTTCCATTTAGCTTCTCATTTCATGCAATATATCCAACATATTGTGGTGAAATTACTGAAATCACCTGCTATTCCCAATGGCTTTTTAATCACTAATGTAGCTTCTTGGAGTGTTTAGTACTGCTTAGCTCCTCCGTACCAGGTATTTCCAGAAATCACAAGTGATCTACCATGGTTCAACACTAGTATGATTCCTATCTTACAGTTCCAGAATAACTTCTAATCTCTTAATAATACATTTTTAAACAAGAAACATCTTTATTAAATTATCACATATGACAGACAATCTTATATTTATACAAATGAAAATAAACCATACTGACAATTCCACTTGCAAACATTACAGATCACATTGACACAGTTGTAGTTGCAAACTTTATATATCACTTATAATCTATTCGGTCATTGTCAGTCAAACATTACATAGCGCATTCAAATCTTGCCTTCTTTTAAACCTCATTCCTCCTCTGCATGTATTGTTCCACAATTCACATTTTTTATGGAATTTGCTCCTGCTCTATTCACAAACCTTTCTAACCTCCTCTGATTTATTCTTATAGCTATCATGCAACATTTTATATGTTCTACCAATTATTCCTTTAACAGCAGCTTCCGTTCTAGACTCCACTAAAAACTGTACCAGTGCCTGTCTTTTGCTTAGGACACCCCCATTTCTTTCTCTTTGCCTATACTCTGATATCAGGATTGATACTGAAGGCAATCTGTAACCTGCAGTCCAAATAAATTTGTGGCATCTTCCCATTCTATTACCTTTCCCTCTCTAGCTATTTGCTCCCTATATATTGGATCCTTTGCCAGTTTTTTCCAATAAATTCCAGCCCCCTCTTACCTATTGTTTGTATTCCTAATTGCAGTTATCCCTATCAGCAGAATCGCCTTTTCTCCATTGTTGTGTTGTCTTAGTTCTTTGAATACTTTCTGCTACTTTATGAATATAATGTTCTGAATTATTATTATTGTTATTCTGATTAAAGGTCTGTATCCAAAATACAAGTCTCTCTGTTTCTTGAGCATCCTGTTTCAGCATCCCTTTTCACTTTGCATTATAGTTTTCAGCTTGTGCTACGTATAGGAGCCTTAACTGTGATGCTCTGAAATACCTCTTCAAATCAAGTAATCCCAATCCGCCTTGTTCTGTTGGAAGAATCAGCTTATCCCATTTGACTCTTGCTATCTTCCCCTCCCAGATAAAGTCCTTCAGCTCTTTATTAATTGCTATCCACAACTTCTTTTCCGGTTGATAAAAATATGCCTGACCTGTGTATAAGACTAAAGGGATGAAAAACATTTTAACTGCTTGTATCTTACTATCCATATCCATATAGTGTAGCTTTTTAGTCTCTTCTGACATATCCTTAGCTGCCAGATCAGAATCATTTTTAATCCACACTCCTAAATACTACATTTTTTCATGTTCCCATAAATATGGATATTACTGAACCAATTTGTGTGTGGGTACATAATTTACCACAATTTCCTTTGTTTTAGCTTCATTAATTTTGTATTGCAAAAAGATTTGAAACAGTCGTAAAATGAACACTGTAATGCCACTTTCTGGTTTTGTCAGGTGTAAAACGTGTAAAACCATTTCATCTGCAAACAGACCCAACTTTTCTTGACTACCATACCAATGATATCCTTGAATTTATGAGTCCCTTATTTTTTTGACAGTGGTTGTAAATATAATGCCAATAAACGGGAAAGAGGACACCCCTGCCTGGTTTCTTTGTTCAAGCAGGAATTATCAGAGAGGTCCCCACCACTTTAATTTTCACCTCTAATCCCTCATATAACCTCCTAATCAACCATATAATTTTATCAGGAAATGCAAATGCTTCCATTGCCCTGCTCATAAAGTCCCACTTTAGTAATTAGAGAGGGAAAGGTAAAAGAATGGGAAGAGGATAAGAACTAATTTGGACTACAGGACAGAGATGATCTTCCATATCAAAGACCGATATCAGAGTATAAGAAAAAGAGATAGGAACAGAGGGAGCCAGCACTGGTAGATTTTTTTTAGTTGAATCTAGAACAGAAGTGGCTATTAAAAAAAGAGAATTGAGATAATTAGTTTGTCATATGAAATATTGCATGATAACTATAAGAATCAATTAGAGGTTAGAAAGGATTGGGAAGAAAAAGTGGATAAGCAATTCACAAGTAAACAATGGGAAGGTGTACATATGGCTCCAAATATGCAACAAAGTCTAGACTATTTAGGATCTTTGAAGTGTTTGCATAGGTATTTTTATTCCCCAAGCAGACTCCAATAATTTTTCTTCAGGTAGAATGCAAATGTTGGTGGTGGGATGGGTGAAGAAAGAGTTACTTGGGAATATTTTGGGAGTGTAATGAGTTGGCAGATTTAAAAAATTCCATGCACACTACTCTGTCAGAAACACACTGTGAACAATAATTTTTTAAGCTGTGATATAGAATTAGAATTGCCTAGACATAATATGGCCTTGCTAAGTTTAATTCTGGTGGCTGCCAAAAAACAATTACTAGAAAGTGGAACACAAAAGTCTAATACAATCATACCAGTAGTAGTAAATATAGTAAAAACAACTGGAAGCGGGATATTTAGAATGAGTAGGAGAAAATGGCATAGAAAAATGGGAATTGTGGGAACAATACAGGTAAAATAATGTTTTGAAGTAGCAATGAGATTTAAGGGAAGACAGGAATTGAATGTGCTATTAAATGTTTGCCTGACAATGACAGTATAGAAGATAAGTGATACATAATGTTTGCAACTAAAAGAATCTCAATGCAGTTTGTTTTCACTTATGTAACTGTATGATTGCCTGTCATAAATCATAATTCAGTAAAAATGTTTCCTGTCAACTCATGAAATCTTAAATTTGGTTAGTATAAGGCAAGAAGAAGTATAAAGAAAGTTTATATGTATATTCCTATCACAGTAATGCTAGAAGAGGATTTTGCATTTAAACTCATTACACTGAGAATTAGATGACAAGTAATTTTTGCAGACATTTAGCATTTTGTACTTTTTCCAGGTCACTGTCTCTATTCTGGATCTCAGCTCAATGATTCCTGGATCTACTTATTTGCCCATTCATTTCATCCTTCATCAGTGTCAAGGAAGGTCAGCGCTGCAGACCTGAAAAGTTATCTGTGCTACCACACAAGTAAGTGCTGAGCAAGGATCCTTTGCTGAGACATCAATGGAACAATATGCAATGCATGTAATGCTGCCAGTTATGCATGGCACAACCCATTGAAGTACTGTCATATAAACCATTCCATTCGAGATTAGTTTACTAACCTGCGGTTTGTAGCAGACCTCTTCCAAATAATGGTTCCTGTGCAAGAAAGTTCATCAACGTGAGTAAAACAAATGCTGGCCATTAATGACTAAATTTTCCCCCTTACCAAGCTCCCTGACTAACTAACAGAATTTAGGTCACAAGCAGTGCAATCAGGGCTAAACACTCTACACCAATTGGCTAAATTATACATATAAATGGAGTAATGCTGTAGTTCAATAGGTTACAATCATCGTTTAGACAGACTGTAAATGAGGTAAAGTTTATTAATTTTTTTATTTCTAGACTAAAATACATTGGTTCATTTTATGGCACTATAACACAATGTGCAATAATGTGTATCTCTTCCAATGGTCATCTTAAATACTTCCTATTTGCACTCAGTTTGATTAGCCTATAACATTACTGTTCAGTTTTGCTTGCCATAACAAAAAAGTTGAATGAAAACAAGAAAAAATTCAAGTCTTATCTGGCTTTCAAAGACCATCCAGCATCCTCTCCAGTGGCCTAACTGGATTATGCAGTCTGCAGCATACCATTCAGAATTCCACATGGAAATATCCTTTGCTAGATTCCAGATTTCAGGTTCACACTGCAAGGAGGTGGGTACAAATAACATGCATCCCATACGTCAGAGGTCAAACTCCAAATGTCAGCGTCATTCCAGGACCCAAGACTTAATCTTACTTTGGCAAAACTGTGTTGTGAAATCCTGGTGTTCAGTGTTATAGACAGTAAGTTAACCAGTATTACAATGGTCCTAGTTTATGCTTTAATGAACCACCCTGATGAAACATTGTCTCAGAACACAAAACGGGAAAAATTTTAATAACTAGGAGCCAATGCCTTAATCTTAGATATACTGTTTTGAATGAAATAAACACCACCATCAAAAATATCATTTTTAATGTAAAAAAAATCATGTACAAAAATGTACACATTATTATATTGTATGAATTTACAATCATTAAAACATACTAATTATTCCTTTATCTACATAACTTACACTGGTTTAACAAGTCATTAATTTACAACGAGGCCTTTAACATCACAAAGAACAAATTATTACATAAATGTAAAATGTGTGTGGGTAACTTCTTTGATCAATTAATTCAATTTGTCCAGTGGTTTGAATTTCAGCAGCTGCTACACTTAGCCGTTACAGAACTTACAGCAGGAATAAAGACAATGAAATTTAGGATTACACAACATGCAAAGCAAACACCAACACAAACAAATCACTGCATAATCAAGGGCTGTGACTTGTATCAACAAAATGCTTTTTAAAAGTTTGCCTGCATATGCTGAGACAAAATAATGATTTGCAGCTTTAAGGTTCTAAAGCTGAAATGATGAGAAATCATGGAATGCTGGTTCATGATTTTTTTGTTTTAAATTGTTCTTTCTCAGGCAACTCTCATCGTAAGCATAACACTGCCTTATTCCGTATCTTAAGAGTGCCACAAACTGTGACTTGTTACATTACTTGTAAGAGGGTAAGCTAAAACTAACTTTCTACCGCAAGTCTTATGAATGGCATTTATACAAGGTTCTATAACATGGAGTAGATACAGCCTAGTGGTCCCAAACTGCATAACTACAAGACCACATTGCATTTTCCAACAATATCAGCAATCAAAGGGAAATAATCTAACGCTATGAAGTGGAACAGCATAATGATTTTAAAACTTATTTGCCGAACTTCTCACAGTCTTCCTATTAAGTTATGCAGGATAGCAAACCATGCTGTACCCATCCCACAACTTTATTATTTTCACACGGTTCACAGACTTAAAAATAAACATGATACTCATTTTACTGAAAAACAGCACTGCACTCACCTCCAAGGCCATCAGAGAGCCTGGAATGAGAATAAATATGTAAAGGGTACAGAAGCATAGCTCACACACTGTGATGCTCCTTGTAAAATATGTATGTTTACAACAGCTCAAAAGCAAACTTTCATCAAAGACATTAATGCAGATGCATTTGAAATCTGCACTTCAGTCACACGAATTGTCAATGATGAATGACATTTTGTAGGGATCCTCATATAAATACAATTCCAATGCTTAAAATTGTGCCTTTTGAACAATTTTGAATAACCAACCTGGATAAATTAATGAAAAGAAATGTGCTTTCTTCAGTTCTGATAAAACCGCATAGTTTTAACTAGTGCTAAATGCAATATCTTCCTTTTTAAACAGATTATTAAATCTTTAGAAGTTCATGTCGAGTTTCATAAGGCAAAAATATATCCGCTTACTAAAGCATACTTACTTACTATATCATTCACTAAAAATATTACTCGTGACTTTTTGGATCATGCATCTTGTTTTCAAATACCCCATCATCTTTTACATTAAACTTTTTCAAACACTTATCCTTTCTACAGGACTATGTTTTCTGCCAGAAAAATGATCATAAATATTTTGCATCGGCAAGTGTCTCAGGGTGAAGCAACAAAAGAAGACAAAGCATGCAGCGAAGAAATTTACATTTTATAATATGAAGTCCACAGGCTATGGCAACATGTTAAATGTGTTTAATATCTGGTTATCTAACTCTTATTTTAAAATCACAAACAAATTTTACTATTACAGCTTCTCCAGCTTAGTAACTAATGTCCAGTGGTGTAACTCAAGGCACCAACCATTTGGCTCTCCTGCACAAACCATAAGAATGATGAAGCCATGAGGGTGACTCAGATACTGGCCATGTTCTAGCTAGAAAGAGCAACTCTGAAATGCAATGGAGTAGATGGATAAAGTCCTGACTGCATCCCAGGTAACCCAAGGTCATTTAGCAGCTCATGCACTTGACAGAGCTGGCAGGTGAGGACTGGTGTGCCTATCCTGGGGGGAGGGGAGCATGCACTGTCGCAGTGACAATGACATGGAATGCACATACCATTGCCTAGGTATGGAATTAGCCCATTAAGAAATGCCCTCACTGATGTGATATCACTAACACATAACAAGACCTCATGGCTGCCTGACTGATGGTCCTCACTCTGGAGGGCTCTGACCTTGATCCTGAGTGAAATTCCCAAGTAACAGAATGAATGAGTCATGCTCAAGTTGAGAAGGTTTGATGGTCTCCAGAAACGGAATCAGACATCACAAAGAAAAAAAAGCATCCACACAGGCCAAGTGTTAATAAATGGATTCATGTGAGGACTCAAGGCACTGAAAGGGTTCTTGTGTATAAATGTAACATACCTTCTAGTGCTGCCACAATGTGCAGTGGGCTGTCAACCCAAATTTGGCCTCAGAATAGAAGTTCTCCTTGATGGGGCTATCAGACCTCCTTACCAGAAGGAGTTGTGAACCAGTAAACAAACCAGCCTTCACACACGCACACTTATTATTCGTAAAAGTATCCTGCAAAAGGATATTTTATAAGCAATAAGGCATGAGAGAATGTATTAGGGTGCATGGCTAGTAGGATACAATGCTAACATCCACGGGCATCTAAATCCTCAAGTCAAATATGAAAGCAGTCTAGTGTATACCTCTAGATTGCTAGCCTCATCTTATTACATACTCAGATGTATCAGGCTGAGTTTGTTTCTAAAAGTATTACACTAATTCTAAAGTATGGTTAGTAGCAAATTAGACAGCCAAAAAACAACTACCCGTTTTATAAAGTATCACACTGCATAGCTTGAAGATTCTATCCATTTCAGTAAAATCCCTTAGGAAATCCTTTAGTAGGGTAAAGCAGAATAGAAATGACCAAAGCACAGTTCATCTGATTAAATGTTACCAAAATAACAATGACAAATGTTTAATTGTTACCAAACCACAGTTACCAAAGTGCAAGTGGTCAGAGGTGTGAATATCAAGACACTTAGTGTTACACTACGTTATAAGAATGTGTGAGACAAAGTGGTAAAACATTTCTGGAAGTTGTGTTCTCAGAGAAAGGTGTGTGTGTGTGGTGTATTTAATTTTATTTTACTTTTTTTTGTGACTGAGGTTAGCCTCTACCCCCACAACACTGTGTGTGTGTGTGTGTGTGTGTGTGTGTGTGTGTGTGTATGTGTGTGTGTGTGTGTGTGTGTGAATATGAAATGCGTAGCTTTGAGTTAAACAGAGTGCAATTCCTTTTTATTATGCAAACTTTAAGGTGAAGGATTTGCATGGTGCATGTTTTTAGACAATGCTACTTAATGGACTCTATTTTCAAAATGGGATGTGAATAGTTGCCTTTCAGTTAACTTTGCCTAACCTGAAACATGGACAGCGAAACTAACATCACAACTTAAAATACTGCTAGGTTTCATAAATCTCCTGAAAAATAACAGATCGTATCAATTTCTAGAAATAAGAGTGCTTAAATCTTTGCTGTCAGCCCCAAATGAACATTTATGCAGTCAGCTGAATTTCAGAATGCTGGACCAAAACCCCTTGTTTGTTACATTCACTTAAAAATTTCATCAGATTGTTTTGCTTACAGAAAAACAAATGTTAGTAAAGTGAAGGGCAGCACATTAACAACACAGGAGAACAGATCATATACACCCATCCACTTTTAGTTCTCGTGCAATCCAGTGGATGACAGTTCAGAGTACCTATAAAGGCATTGTTTTTCTGCAGGGGCATTATCTTTTGGGTAATGATCCTATGCTATTGTAATGCTTTACTGTTCTGCCTGCATAATGATCTCATTTAACTCCCCACATGGACAGACCATGACACACAACCACAGATTCATACTTAAATACACGTGGTAGCCAGCATACCTTTGTCAAAAAAAAAAACATACATTTATGCAGCACATCAAAAAATACAACAAACTAATAATGCTACATCATAAGACCTCTGATGTTATTCTGCTGTAGAGTAACTGGAAATTTTTGTTTTTACTCAAGAGAAATTACTAATACTACTTAGTTATGCTACTGTGTGCCATTCTGCAGGTGAGACTTCTAGTACTGTGTTTTTTTTTTCTGTTGTTTTTAACATGATTAGAGGCACGACATGCTGGCAGAAATGAATATGAACATTAGACTGTCTGTTCACAAGCTGTAAACAAGAATGTGCCATATAAGCATGGCTTCAAAAATGTCACAATAATTAATGACCATAAAACACAAACAGGCATTCAAGAAATTCCTGAAAAATGAACCGTATCAGTCTTCCATTTAAAATTGAGAGTCAATGTTATGACTAAAATATACTACAGACCAGTTAAAAATCTACAAATTAATCTCTAGTTTATGCAGCACAAAGATGTACTCAAGTTGCAAGTATTACATTTAAAACAAAAACAAACTCTCAGGCATACAGTGCAATTACTTACTATATGACTTTGCCACAAAAACTGGTACTCACTCACTTTACATGATGACCTTGGCTACATACATCCACGACAATTGAACATTTTAGGTAGAGCTGCAATATTTAAGTAAGGCATTTTCTACAACACACTGAGCTATAGGGTTTTCTTTTAAATGTTCTGGTTTGGGCTTTTTGTGAGTATAATCACATACTAAGAAAAGGGGGGATGATACAGAGCACCACCCCCCATTCAAACTGGTAAAATACATAAATAACACCAAATCATCTAACCCTGAGTGCAACATTCTTGTAATGCATATTTAATAAAAACAGGAGCTACCAGTGACAGACTAGAAAACATGCACAAAATGATGAAGCCTGTGTTTTTTCATCCACACAGTTATATAACCCTCCAGTTTCAGCACCATCCCAGTCCCTCTTTGGTATCTAGCATTCTTTCTAAAACAGGTCATAATGATACATGAAATTCTATCAGTCTCTCTTGCTGTAACATGGACTCTGCAAAGAAACTATTATTGTTATATTCCTTATACTGTAACCAAATTTAACTGGGAAGACATTGTAAAATGCATCCTGTAGTTAATGTCGCAGTGTTTTAAAGGAAAGTCAAGAAAGACAAAAAAGCATATAGTGAAACAAACCTGTTGATCCTGACACTTCACAGAATTCACCTTGCCCATGTGTTACGAAAATTCATAAAATATTAACTGCAAAAATGCAGTGTAGCCATTTCTATCATTTTAATGCAGGTTAAACCTGCACTAGTACCTTTTAACTGTTCCCCAGGCAGGGTACAGCTTGTGTTTATTATCTACTTACTACAGTACACTAGATTTACTGAACCAAACAGTACTGAGGATGACCAATTATAATGCTGACTGGGAAGAGTTTCTTCTAGTATAGTTCTAGCAAGATGCACAAACAAAGCTAGCAGAGTGTGTAATCATTTTGTTAGCCAAAGACAGATACATGTTTTAAAAGACACAAGATTTAAAAAACTGTCAAATGTCAGTTCTGAGGGGACAAAAATGAGACTCCAAAATCATTCTTTCAGTTACCTGTACAACAAAAGTGCAGATTAGAAAGGCAAATTGTGTAATGTTGCTGAGAAGACACAATCTAATAAAATTTGTGTTGAGCAAAGAAGATGTGAACAGTAAGTTCTCTTTGCTGACAGGTAACACAGCTCATTCACTTAAAAACTTTTCAGTAAAAAGTCCACGCCATCTTGTAGCACATGCAGGATTATTTTGTGTTATCCTTACTCCTACAGCACCTCTTCTGATGACTGTTCCGGAGGTGTAGAATGGACAGAAAAATGCACAATTTGGGGTGCTGTGCCAGTCCCAAGGAACCACAGCTTTCTCCATGGGAGTGCTTTTGGTTGCCGATACTCTCTTTCAGGTCATCATCCTTTTCTATTCCAGCCATCGTCTTCTGCTGCTCCCAGATCCATGCCTGGAAATTCTGTTGCTTACAAGGTCTTTGAAGGGCTTCTCTTACCAATAAGAACCTCCAGTAGCTTCAGCTTTGCCTTTATCTGTTTGTACTCTATATACTCTTCAGCCATTGGTGTACGATCCTCTTTCTGTACAGTTCTAAGGAACAAAAGAAAAGAAGGAACTGGAATTAAAATGATAAGAGTTTGTTCAGAGATTTACCCTCAGTGCGGTCATAGAAGGAAGATGAAGTAGTATGCAGACACATTTTACTTACACTAATAACAGGTAAGTATATGACTAGTTCACAGCTAATGCGCACATTTAGCTTTAATCGTTGCTTGGTGTACATTAACCATCTTATGTATACACACTTTCATATTAATTTGCAAATGACATTATAGACTTCACACATAATAAAAGTGGTAAGAACAGAATAACTGCACCATTACAAAATATGTTTACAAATATTGACTTAAGATACACAAAGTCACAGAAATCTCAGGAAGTTAAAATATAAAGATAACCCAAGGTTTCTAGAAATGATGTAGGGTACACCACTGCCAATTTTGCAGTTTCATACAGAAATACAAATGGAAAACATATGCAAACTTTTCTGTCCATTCCATCCTTTAATGCCTACTGGAAAAGCACATGCCCCTGGGTAATGAGTGGACTAATTATCTCAACCTACTCTAAAGGATTGGCTTATGTTTTATCTTGTACCTTCTACAAGTCTCGGCTGCGTCTGAAACAACTTCCAACTTAGAAAAGCTCTTTCTTGTATCTGCTATAGCGAATGTTGGTCAGCAGTTACCTTTTTCATCAATTCGTGATTTTTTTCCCTGTTTTCTCTTGTATGTAAACCACATGCTAATGTAGTTCCCTACTACACTACTCAATCCTACAAAACAGACTGGATCATTGTTACCTGAACAAGGACAACTTAAGTGCAGTCACAGTAATACAGATCATTACTGCATACCGAGGCATTTACATATTCCCACAGCCAATACCCCTTTCAGAATCCATCACTGTACAGCACTAAAAAGACTAAATTGGTTAGAACTACCTCATCAATTAACATACAGTTTCTTAGAATCTATAAAATTACGTAGCAACCAGCACTAAATATCATTCTACACAACTATTTTCTCAATTGGTTATTACAATCCAATGTATTCACTGTTGCAATCATCACACTTGGGCCATCTACCTGCAGGTAGCCCTCAGTCGACCCGAATACCAGAGTCTTGGGATTTCTGCATTGAATGCAGTCTCCTCTTCCATGATGTCAGGTTGCCAGGGGTATAAAACATGCAGCTGATGCCATTACACCAGTTTTTCTTGTCCCACATGTCAGGAGCCCCCAAAAGAGAAAGCAATTACATGGTGTGGATCACCTCAAGTGAAAAGTAAATACCACTGCCATGAGATATGGCCAAAAGATAGGATGGGTAGAAAGTATAGAAAAGTCAGAGAGCTGGAGGGAGGGTAACCAGGACTGCAACAGTGAATACACTCGAACATCTACATTTATGGTAAGTGTACACAACTGTACTATGTTCTTCATGTTTCACTGTTGCAGTCATCATACTCTGGTTGAGTCCCAAAGCTGAGGAAGGGTGGAGACAGTCAAGAAGTATTAGGGCTGGCTAGCAGGCCTTGTAAGACTGCTGTAGCAAATTCAACTCTGGATTTAGAAAAGATAGGTAAATGGTAATGCTTGGTGAAGGTGTGTACTGAACTCCAGGTTGTAGCTTCCAGGATGTCCCTGGTAGAGACTCCCCTGAGAAATGCTGTAGAGGTTGAGGTAGCCCTAGTGGAATGGGTTCTGACCCCCTGTGGGGTAGGTTTTCCATGGTGCTTGTTGCAGAAATGGATGCAGTGTACTATCCATTGGGAGATGGTTTGCTTTGAAATGGCCTTGCCTTCTGCCCCTGTAACAAAGCTGACTAGCAGCTGGTCTGATTTTCTGAATGGTTTAGTCCTGTCAAGGTAGAACCTAAGCTGTCTGTGCGCATCCAAGGAGTGCAGGATCCTTTCCCCTTTATTCTGAGGATTAGGAAAAAAAGGTTGGTAAATGGATGGATTGGTTTAAAGCCACACTGGATACCACCTTGGGCATAAATGATGGGTTAGTCCTGAGGGAAACCCTGTCCACATGGAAGATAATGAAGGGTTCCACAGCCATACAGGCCTGTAACTTAGACAATCGTCTTGCTGAAGTGATGGTTAGAAGTAGAGCTGTTTTCCAAGAGAGGAATTTTAACTCTGCTATAGCAGCAGGCTCAAAAGGGGGAAGCATATGCTTTTCTAGTACAAAGTTAAGGTCCCAGGCAGGAGTGGGGGCTCTCCTCGGGGGGGTCTTAGATTGTTAGCTTCTCTCAGGAACTATTTAACCAGAGGGTGAGAGAAGAGGGGTAGCTCACTATTGTAGTGAGCTGAGATGGTAGAGGCATGAATCTTAATGGATGAGAAGGATAGGCCTTTGTGGAGCAGGATTTGAGGAAGGTGGGCACAGCTGTGTTCTTTCCCGGAGACTGGCTCCAAGAACAGTATCTTTTCCACTTTTCTGAAAAGGATTTCCTAGTACTAGGGCCTCCTGGCCTCAAGGATGACATCCAGCACCTGTTTGCTGAGGGTTGCTGGTGATGTATTCAGGAAATAAGCCAGGATGCTAGGTTCCGGGTTTGCAGCTGAGGATGCAAAATCTGGCCCTCCTGCTGGGGCAGCAGAGAGGGGGTCTGATGCAGGTGCCATGGTGGCACTGTTGTCAGACTGGGTAAAAGTGGGTACCAGTGCTGGCATGTCCAGCCTGGTGCAATAAGGATTGTCCTTGGCCTGTCCTGTTTGATCTTGAGTAGTACTTTCGAGAGGAGGGGCAGAGGGGGAAAGGCATAGATTGAGAGGTTTTCCCATGTAAAGGATGTGGGGAGTTCTGGTGCAACATTTGCTCAATTGATAGTTCTGTAGGGAAGCAAAGAGGTCCGCCTCTGGTGTCCCCCACCTGTGGATTAGAAGCTTGAATGAATTGGGTTTCAGTTTCCACTCGTGTGGGTCCATTAGATTTCTGCTTATCGTCTGCCAGTGAATTTTGTTTGCCTGGCAGGATTTGAACTTGCAGGTGCACTTGGTTGCTCTAGGCTGTGTTCCACAGAGCCATGGCTAACCTGCAGAGTGGGTAGGAATGAGTTCCCCCCCTGCTTATGTACCACATGACTGTGGTGTTGTCTGTCTTTATCAAGAGTTGTCCTGGAAGGATAAGGTATTTGAAGGCTTTCAGAGCATTCTGTACAGCTAACATTTCTTTTTGATAGATATGCAGGTGCATTTGTCCTGGGCTCAATTTGCCTTGAACGCATTTGCCTGCCATGTGTGCCCCCCATGCATAGTCTGACGAATCTGTTGTCAGGGTTTGGGTGGCGGGGGTTGAGTGAAAGGGAGTCCCTTGTTGTGTTTGCAGGCCTCTGTCCACCACAGGAACTCTGTCCTTAGGCAAGGAATGATTGGAATCACTGTTTTCGGGTCCTGAGAATGTTGACACCAGAGACTTTTTAAGTACCACTGAAATTTCCTCATATGAAGTCTTGCATATGGAATTAGGAGAATGCATGAGGCCATGAACCCTAGGGCTTGCAGTATTTTTCTTGCAGATAGCTGGGTTTGGGTGGCCAGTAGTTTGCAGTAATTTGCCAAATAAACCTGCTTTTCTGGAGTAAGGAATGCCATCTGGGAAGTTGCAATCAAGCTTGCTCCCAGGAATACAATTTCTTGGCTGGGTACCAGATGTGATTTCTTTTCGTTGATGGTATACCTTAGAGAAGCTAGGAGTCTCTTTACAAATGTCAGGTGCTGAAGTAGCAATTCTTGACTGTCCGCCTGAATCAGGCGATCCAAGTATGGGTAAATTTGAATGTTTCTTTGCCTGCAGTAAGCAATGGCTGGAGCCAGGCAATTTGTGAATTCCCTGGGCGCAGTAGATAAGCCAAAGGGAAGTGCAGAGAACTGACAGTGCATAGAGCCTGCCCTGAAACGTACATATTTCCTGCAAGATTCCTTTATGGGGAACTGCAGGTAAGCTTCTTTTAAGTCTAGGGTGACCAGGCAGGAGTCCTTGGCTAGCATAGGCAGCAGCTGTTGGGAGTGTAAGCATTTTGAACTTTGGTACCACCAGGAAGGTGTTGAGAGTTGACAGATCCAGGACAGGGTGCCAGAAGTTTTCTTTTCTGGGCACCAGAAACAGTCTGGAGTAGAAGCCCTGTCCCCTTTGCTCTGTTGGAACAAGCTGAATAGCCCTGATACTGAGAAGAGAAAGTACTTGCTTTGGGGCTTCTGCCGACTGGTTTGGGGTAAGGTCTGGCAGGGAATGGAAGTAGAATCTGTATCCCTGGGATACAATGTTTAAGACCCAACGGTCCTAGTTAATGTATTCTCAGTTTTTTGCATGCAGGGTGAGTTTTCCTCCTAGGGGTGCAAGTACTTGAGCATGGCTGGGAAGGATACAGGATAAGTCATTGTGAACTTTTTCCATGAGAGGGTGGCTTACCACTCCCTGTTTTAGAGGTGGGAGCACTCCATTGTTTAGATCTGTGCATCCCCTGAGACTGTAGTCTTTGTGGTCTGTTGCCCCTGGGTTTGGACTGAGAAGGACTAAGAAGGACTGGAAAGGATCAGTTCTTCAAAGGCCAATGCCTACTGAATCTAGGTGGTTGTACCTGTAAGAAATCTTTAACAGTTTGCATAAATTTAGCTTTTTCATCCATCTTTTTAAGAACTACTTCTGCTTTTGTGCCAAACAAACATTTTTGATTTAATGGAGCATCTACTAATTTTGCTTTGACATGGTCTGCCAAGATTTGTTCCTTCAGCCAAGCATGCCTTCTCAGAACAGACCCAGTGACAGCAGCCCTGCAGGATGCTTCTAAGGCATCAAAACCACACTGCAAGTTATGTTTACCAACTTGGTTAGCAGAATGCATTAATTCTTGTAAATCTTTATTTTCTGCATAATCAGGAATCAACAACATTTTTTGTTTAATTAGTTCCATTATATGCTGCTGGTACTTCAACACATGAAACTGGCAATTTAAAGCCCCGATGGCAAGAGTTGCAGAGGTATAGACCTTCTTACCCTATCTGTCTAAAGCCCTAGAATTCCTGTAGTAGCCTTAATACCTTTAGGTCCCTGGGAAATGGTCTCTGGATCCACAGTAGGATTTTTAAAGAGAAATTTGTGAGAGTCAAGCACTCTGTAGTACCTGTCAGGCTTTCTAGGAGCTGGAGGTAAAGTATCAGGGGTAAAACTTGATTCCATGAAGACATCATCTACAATACCCAGGACTGGGGGTTATAGCTAGAGGCCTGTGCTGAGGCAAGTCTAAAAATTCCCTGAGTCTCTTTTTTTGACTGAGGGTAGTCCTGGCATTCCCATCAGAAATGCTCTCTTAGGGTATGCAAAGTTTCACCGAAAGAAAAGTCCTCTGGAGGGGAGGCAGAGGGAATGGAATCCTCTGCATCTGAATTCTCATAGGTGGATAAGGGTAAGTCCTGATAATCAGAGGGGTCACAGTCATTGGACTCATGGTCTGTAGAATCAGAAGGAAAATCAATTATTTGTCTTTTAGAGGGGGAAGGCTGGCTTCCCCTAATTAAAGTAATATGGTCTTCAGCCATTCTAAACATTTGTTTCTGAGGCATGGGAGGTTGAAAATGCACTTTGGTCATTGGTTTCCTACGTGTAGTGCGAACTCTGGGCCTGAGAAATTCAGTAGTTTTAGTCAGAAATGAAGTAGTCTGTTTAATACGAACATCAGAAGGCCTGAATACACCCTCAAAAGCCGGTGCCTGCACAGCGGCTCCGGACCCATCCAAGGTAGAGACATCCGCAGGTTCCATAGTCGAAGAAGCAGCTCGCAGCATAGCGGACTCCGAAAGGGTCTCAGTAAAGGCCTGCAAATCTGTAGAAGTGGGTATCAGAGGCTGCAAAAGCGCTTGAGTACCGTCAAACTGGCGACTAGCTTAATGGAAGCGTAGTCGGCAGTTTTGGACCTACGCTGTCTGTCTCTGTCTTTACCCTTACGTTTTTTCAGAAGATCGGTAGTCAGATGGCTTAACGAAGCCATTTCAGAATACAGAGAACAAGAGCGAAAGAATTTAGCGACAAAGATAGCCCAGTAGCGAATAGCTCGGGCGTTGAACAAGGCACAAAACCAACAGCGAGGAACGATGTGGTCTGGGCCTAAACAGGTGACGCAGTAAGAATGAAAATCTCTGTGCAGTATTTGCTTTCCACAGGCAAGACAATTGTTAACTTTTTCTGACAGCGGTTAAGGTAAGAAAAAAGGATCCCCAACAGGGTACTTAGCTTTAAAAGACTTCAGGTTTGAAACTCGAAAAACGAAAATTTTGGATAGCAGCCGACCGGCACTTGCAAACTGCTTCTGCTTCCGGATCCCGTGCGGCAAGAAAAGTTGATGTAATGGTGTCAGCTGCATGTTTTATACCCCTGACGTCATGGAAGAGGCAACAACATCCGATGCAGAAATCCCAAGACTCTGGTATTTGGGCCATCTGAAGGCTAACTGCAGGCAAATAACCCAAGTGTGATGACTGCAACAGTGAAACACGAAGAACATCCTCTGTTTGTCCAAAAACCTATGAAATCTGCTGGGCATTGTCTGTACTCGGACCATGTTGCTAAAGCCTGGAAATCCTTACCTACATCCATCAGGTCAACACCCTCCCCCATCAAACTTTCAATCAGGTCAACACCCTCCCATCCAACTTTCAAAACCATTCTGAAAGATTTTCTAGCCAAAATCTGGTTCTGTTCTTGCTCAACACCAGGATAAACTATATCCCTACGTGTGAACAAGTACATATTCATACCTTACACACCTTTCTCTCTCTCTCTTCTTCACTCACTTCCTTCTATCAAACACACTCCCCTGACTTTCTCTCTAAATATACCATAAGCCTGCCTTTCCTCTCACTTCAAATTGCAATTCTTGCTTGTATTATAGTAACTTGCCTTTAATTTCTCTATGAACTGATACAATTTCGCTAAATATTAAATCATTGTCATATAATTTGTATCTTCTTAATGAATGTTTTCATATTGCATCTAACTTGGCATAATTATTTAAACAGTAGACAAAGACTGTAAAATTATTGTTCTCAAAATCCTTTGTAATACTTTGGAGCTTTTCTACCTGGGCCACAGCAGAAAATGGGCTCCTACCCAGTCAGACTGTCCGAGTAATCAAATGTCAATCAATCAGTAAGTAAATAAATAATTATTCATTCACACACGAGAGTTACAGATATCTTTTTATCAGCTAACCACCCTTTACTGTAAAGCTCTTCTCCAGCATGCCTTGCTGCAGAAATGAATGTGCCAACCAGATGCACAGTAAGTAGCCTTTTAGGGACAAGTCACTCTGAAGTGCCTTCTGTATGTCCTTCCTGGATTCACGTGGGATTTCTCTGGGTGCTCCAGTTCCCTTCAACATTCCAAAAACATTCAGTATATGAATCGGGGACTGTCTAAGTATGAGTGCATGTCTGTGTGATAAGGAAGAAAGACTAGGCAACCTACTTTTTCATTTTAAAGCAAAATAAAACATAAACTGTGGCCAAAAGTCAGTCCAACACAAAAAATAAAACGTCATAGGAAAAACAGAAGAATGGACTAGCACAGCTGTCCGACATATAATATGTAATTTATTGCAAGCGCTCATCAATAAATTACATATTATATGTCAGACAGCTGCGCTTGTTGGGTCTTCTGTTTTTCCTGTGAAACTTTTCCATTTTCCCTTTTGCCTTGTAAACTCCACAGATATTGGTGGCTGTCTGTGGAGTCACTCTAGGAGTTGCAACAGAGAGACAGAAACAGTTAATTAAAAAGCAGTACTTCAGAAACAGTGAATTCAACTGCTGCTTTGGACCATCAGTGCATGTGATTATTTCATGCAATAGTTTAGCAACCATCATCTATTCACATTATGAGAGATGCCTACTTCTACCCAGATGCCTGCCTTTTACACCACAATGTTGCATTTTTGAAGGTTAAAAGGGATCATTGAGAAAATCACTGCTGCAATATGTTAATAATTTCCTCTTAGAATGTATCTGAAGCATTCATAAATTGTGACTATACAGCATAAATGGCCCTAACAGGGCTCTTTGGAGACTGGAACTGTTTATATGTTGTATTAATCAACAGAATTATAAAATGTATTCTTTCTTTGATGCAAGGTTTTTTTACATTTGCAGAGTATAAGCACTTTCATTTCAACAGCTATTGCCATACTTTCCAAGTGATCTTAAACACCTTTACCTGTACTTTTAAAGTAATGGAGGCCAAAAGATGTGGCCATGTGGTGCCACAAAACCATATGTATTAGACAGCAACCCCTGTGATGGTTATGTAAATTGCCCTTTAGCCTACTTAGTCCTGAGGTCCACACAGTGATCCTGTTTCACACTGCCTCAGAATTAATTAAAATGTCTGTAGTCACAAGTGGTAAAAGTGAAACTTCTATAAAGGAAGTGCTTAGGAAAGTAAATGGTACAGTACAGTATAAGCTCTTCTGCACTTCCTTACACAGGTTTCACTTCTACTGTGTGTGGCAACCACGCACACACTTTTTTTCTTTTTACTTGTTTATAATGTATGATATACTGTTAAAATGATGTTATAATTTGAAATTGCTTACATCGATCACTTTACAAAGTATGTTTTATCAGTAAAAAGGTGTTAATGTTAAAAAAATATATAAAATGCAAGACAATTTACTAATCTGAGTTTCATGCAGTAACAACTTATACATCAGCATAAAGTATAGCTCATGTGATTTTACATCTTTGCATTAATTATTTAAAAAAACGTTGGTGGACTACAATGATATTATATAAGGCATATTCCTATAACAAAAAGAGGTTGGCCTTTGTTGCTATAATGTGTTGTATTATTTAGTGAGCATAATCACTTTTTGCAATTCCTTATAATCTGCTACACATTTCCCCAACATAATCTTATTGGTCAACATTATTACACCAAAATATTTTTTCAACGTATTTTATATACATTTATACTCCCTTAACATACCATTTCACTCCTTATTTGCAAACAAAAAGAACTTTTAAAATACGTTTACTTTTCTACCCTCTCCACCACACACCTTTCATGGCTATTTCACTTCCCATGAGTACTACCATTTGATCCTTTTGGCATGAAACCATTATAATAATAAATTTAAAAAAGAAACATCAAATGTATTCCAAACTGTCTCTAAAAAGGAGAAAAAAGTGCCAAGACTATAAATAAAACCAGGGCTGTCCATGAAAATCAGAGAAGTTTCAAGTCTACATCAACAGTCTTTCTGCAAATACTCCCACAGTACACGTTAGTCATCTATATTTATGCACCTGCCTGGCATCTGTGTCTTCTTCTTTCGGCTTTTTCCGAGTTAGGGGTTGCCACAGTGGATCACCTGTCTGCTCATGATTGGCAGTGGAGTTTTTACAGTGTTGAGTTGCCAGCCTGGCACCCAACCTTCCACAGAAGGCACACACATGCATGCACTCACACCTAGGGCCAATTTAGAGTGTCCAGTCCACCTACAGTATGTCTTTGGGATGTGTGAGGAAACCAGAGCAGCCGGAGGAATCCACGCGACCACAGGGAGGACATGCAGACTGCACAGAAGGCACCCCAGCCGGAAATCGAACTAGAGAACCTCTTGCTGTGAGGCAGCAACGCTAGCCGCTGCACCACCATACAAAGGGAAAAATGAGATGGACTCATTGACCTGTTACCACAACAATGTTGTATACAAGAATCCAATTGTTTTAAGAACCTCTTGTCACTCAGACACAACAGAACAACAGCAAAAATGTGAGCCATAGATAAATGGTTTCTAAAAAAAAAATACAACAGATCTAAATTGAAAGGGCGACTCGCAGAAAATCAGAACTTTGATTCTGTTAGCATGCATGAGAGGTATGGTTAAGAGGTTATGGACCCTTTCAACTGATGCTACAGCTGCCAGGGTATCACTCGATCATGCTCAGTGTGTGTGTGTGTGTGTGTGTGGAAAATGCACGCTAACAGAAACCCTGTCATTCTAGCAACAAAGTTTATAATATTTAAAATATGTCCATATTTTTGGTCCTTTGTTCCCCTGTTATTTGTGGCTCTGGCTAGATTTCGTGTGGTAAGAGATTGAGAGGTACTGCTGCTCCGAGGGGATTGCTCATTCTGAAACTGTGTGTGTGTGTGTGTGTGTGTGTGTGTGTGTGTGTGTAGCTGAAAAGCTAAAGTAGAGTACAGAAATCAAACTCTGCTCTTAGTGGGCAGAGTTTGACTTCCGTACTTCCATTTCACTTTTCCATTTCACTCTGAGCTCTCACACCTCCCATAAGTTGTTTCACTTCAAAATATATAATGTTATGCAAATGATACCAGGACAGTCCATGGGTTATATGGAGTTCAGCCAACACCTCTGCTTTTTACCCACAACAGGCTAGTGTAGGTTGACTTTTAAACCTCATATTACCAAGTGACCTAAGTGATTAACTTGAATTAAGCAATGGATTTATTCAGAAAAAAATATATATTTTAAATGACTCCACTGCAAAATCCTAACATTTTTAACTTTACTGTTGCTACTCTTATTGTGGCACAAGCAGCATGGCTCCTTGACTACCACATGCTGGCAATGAAACTGAAAACCAAAAACAACTCGTAAAGTATGCCAAAAGCCAGTGAAGACAATCTATTTAGTAAACACTCAGCAGCACATAATGCTACACAAACGTACAAAAATCAATAGTTTAACACAAACTCATCTAAAACAAAGGTACACACACAGCAAAAACAGCTGAAGCTACAGATACCATGCAAAAGTTACACCTGGACAAATTATAATGTCCACCCTACTGTTCACTTGCAAAGAAACAAACGGTAAACATACCACTGAAGACTATGGAAGTTCTTCAGCATAAAAACACTACTGAGCATGCAAAAACAGTGCGTTAAGGAATAGTAGTAACTACAACATGGGTATAAGATAAGGAAATGATCACTACACCACCTCACTGACACACTCCTGATGACACTGCCCAAAAAGTAACAGAAAATAAATATTGCACACGCAGCATATAATCAGAGAAACTCTGAAGGACAGTCAGCAAGCCAATAAAAGGGGGGTTGTTTTTATTGACCTAAATTTGCCAAATAACAGACTTAAAATGAAAACAGTGATTGGTATTCAGAACTGTCATAGAGCTGAAACACCCGATGTCCTTAAGAGTTCATCTGCATCATCATCATCTTCTTTTGGCTGTTCACGTTAGGGGTCGCCACAGCGGGTCACCTGTTTCCATTTCTTCCTGTCCTTTGCATCTTGCTCTGTCATACCAGCCACCTGCATGTCCTCTCTTACCACATCCATAAACCTCATCTTAGGCCTTCCTCTTTTCCTGTTACCTGGCAGCTTCATCCTTAGCATCTTTTTCCCAATATACTCAGCATTCCTCCTCAGCACATGTCCAAACCAACATAATCTTGCCTCTCTGGCTTTGTCTTCAAACCTTCCAACCTGGGCTGACCCTCTAATATACTTATTCCTAATCCTGTCCAACCTCGTCACACCCAGTGCAAATGTTAACATCTTTAACTCTGCCACATCCAGCTCAAACTCCTGCCTTTTTGTCAATGCCACTGTCTCCAACCCATATAACATAGCTGGTCTCACTACCCTCTAGCAGACCTTCCCTTTCGCTCTTACAAGTACTAGTCTGTCACAAATCACTCCCGACACTCTTCTCCACCCACTCCATCCTGCTTGTACTCTCTTCACCTCTCTTCCACACTCACCATTACTCTGAACTATTGACCCCAAGTATTTAAACTCATCCACCTTCGCCACCTCTACTCCTTGCATCCTCCCCATTCCTCTATCCTCCCTCTTATTCACACACACATATATTCTGTCTTAGTCCTGCTGACCTTCATTCTTCTTCTCTCTAGAGCACATCTCCATCTCTCCAGGGTCTTCTCCACCTGTTCCCTACTCTCACTACAGATCACAATGTCATCTGCAAACATCATAGTCCACGGGGACTCCTGTCTGATCTCGGCTGTCAACCTGTCCATCACCTCTGCAAATAAGAAAGGGCTCAGAGCTGATCCGTGATGTAACCCCACCCCCACCTTAAACACATCCATCACTCCCACTGCAGACCTCACCGCTGTCACACTACCCTCGTACATATCCTGTACCACTATTACATACTTCTCTGACACTCCTGACTTCCTCATACAGTACCACAACTCCTCTCTAGGCACCCTGTCATATGCTTTCTCTAAGTCTACAAAAACACAATGCAACCCCTTCTAACATTCTCTGTACTTCATCAACACTCTCAGAGCAAACATCGCATCTGTAGTGCTCTTTCCCGGCACAAAACCATACTGCTGATCACTAATCATCATGTCCCTTCTTAACCTAGCTTCCACTACTCTTTCCCATAACTTCATGCTGTGACTGATCAATTTAATCCCTCTGTAGTTACTACAGCTCTGTGCATCACCCTTATTCTTAAAAATCAGTACCAAAACACTTTTTCTCCATTCCTCAGGCATTTTCTCACTGTCTAAGATTTCATTAAACAATCTGGTTAAAAACTCTACTGCCATTTCACCTAAACACCTCCATGCTTCCACAGGTATGTCATCTGGGCCAACATCCTTTCCATTCTTCATCCTCTTCATGGCTATCCTTACTTCCTCCTTGCTAATACACTGCACTTCATGATTAACTATCCGCACATCATCCAACCTTCTCTCCCTCTCATTCTCTTCATTCATCAACCCCCCAAAGTACTCTTTCCATCTCCTCAACACACTCTCCTCACTTGTGAGTATGTTTCCCTCATTATCCTTTATCACCTTTACCTGCTGCACATCTTTACTAGCTCGGTCCCTCTGTCTTGCCAATCGGTATAGGTCCTTTTCTCCCTCCTTAGTGTCCAACCTTTCATACAACTCTTCATATGCCTTATCCTTAGCCTTTGCCACCTCTCTCTTTGTCATGCACCTCCTTATACTCCTGTCTACTTTCTTCATCTCTCTGACAATCCCACTTCTTTGCCAACCTCTTTGCCTGTATACTCTCCTGTACTTCCTCATTCCACCACGTCTCCTTGTCGTCCTTCCTCTGTCCAGATGTGATACCAAGCACCTTTCTAGCAGTCTCCCTTACTAGCTCTGCTGTAGAAACCCAGCTATTTGGTAACTCTTCACTGCCACCCAGTGCCTGTCTTAACTCATCCCTGAACTCCACCTCATAATTACCCTTTTTCAATTTCCACCATTTGATCCTTGGTGCTGCCCTCACACTCCTCCTCCTCTTCTTGATCACCAACGTCATCCTACAAACCATCATCCTATGCTGCCTAACTACACCTTCTCCGGTCACCACTTTACAGTCTCCAATCTCCTTCAGACTGGTCCTCCTACATAAGATATAATCAACCTGTGTGCATCTTCCTCCACTCTTGTATGTCACCCTATGCTCCTCCCTCTTGTTAAAATACGTATTCACCACAGCCATGTCCATCCTTTTCGCAAAATCTACTACCATCTGACCTTCTGCATTCCTTTGTTTAACACCATACCTACCCATAACTTCCTCATCCCCTCTCTTGGGTACAGTCATCACCAATTCATCCAATTCACTCCAAAATTTTTCTTTCTCATCCACTGCACACCCAACTTGTGGAGCATATGCATTAACAACATTCATCATTACACCATCAATTTCTAGCTTCATAAACATCACTCTATCCGACACTCTTTTCACCTCCAAAACACTCTTAGCATACTGTTCCTTCAGAATAACTTCTATGCCATTTCTCCTCCCATCCACACCATGATAAAACAATTTGAACACCTCTGATACACCTAGCCTTACTCCCCTTCCATCTAGTCTCTCGCACACACAATATACCAACCTTCCTTCTGTCCATCATATCAGCTAGCTCTCTCCCTATACCAGTCATACTGCCAACATTCAAAGTTCCGACCCTCACTACCACAGTCCTAACATTTCTCCTCTCTTCATGTATCCCATAATCCTTTTTTACAAGAGGTTTTTAAGGAATCTCACAATGAAAAAACTAGCTTGGCTAGGATTTTCTTGTAATTTTTTACTAATTGGACCCAGAAACAGGTAATAGCATGACAGAGGTGATTCTGGATGCTGCTTTTTTTTTTTTTTTTTCTTTGAAGGAACTTGTATGGAAGCTAGGGAAGAACAAGCTAGACTCAATACTATCGGGAAATCTCTGATGCACTGTTTTCTACAGTCATCAAAATACTGGGATCAGCATGTTAGGTAGTAGTAATTCCAAGCTTTGCTGGAAGGATGTGAAGAGTTTGCCATCATCCTTGAGCTTCTATGATCAAGTGCACAACACATTCATTAAGACTGTACATTACGATCTCTAACTTTGCTTCTGACAGCTCACACAAGTGTACCTGACTACACACCACTATGATCCCCAGTGTAGCTGAATACACATCAGTGTGATCCCCAGTGTACCTGACTACACACCACTGTGATCCCCAGTGTACCTGACTATACATCACTGTGATCCCATCACTGTGATCCCCAGTGTACCGGACGTCACATCACCGTGATCCCCGGTGTACCTGACGACACATCACTGTGATCCCTGGTGTACATGACGACACATCACTGTGATCCCTGGTGTACATGACGACACATCACTGTGATCCTCAATGTACCTGACGACACATCACTGTGATCCTCAGTGTACCTGACGACACATCACTGTGATCCCCAGTGTACCTGATAACACATCACTGTGATCCCCAATGTACCTGACGACACACCATTGTTATGTTATCCCCAGTGTAACTGACTACACATCACTGTCTCCAGTGTACCTGACTACACATCACTATTATCACTACCTCCTCTGAGTTCTATGTTCCTTTGCAATTAAAAAAAAACAAAAAACAAATAAAGCGTTTAGATAATCATTTGGAAATAATGCAGAATCATCTACTACATATAATACAGGCTTACATTTTTCCTTTTTTCCTCTACAAACTATATTACATGAATGCAGTTTGACTTTTCTGTTATACTGATGTGCTGTCTGATGTTCCAGCATTCTTGGAACCACTTGCTGTAGCATGATAACCAATCATCCAAAGGCCTGTGATTCATACACCCCGATTCCAAGTGTGGCAAGATGAGTCTGGCTGCAATTTTAGACAGCTGGGCATGGTGTTGCCGCAGTGACTGGCAATTCTCCTCCTATGGAGGGAGGTCAGGAGATTTATACCAGTAAAGTAATGATTGATGAGGCACAGATGTGGCACCGGGGTATGTATACTGCAATGATGACACTGCAAATTAGGAAGAGAGAAAGGAATGACATGTTAGGATACTTAAAAAAATAGATAAATGTAATGTAGAATGTTGGGGGGGGGGTGCATTTCATCCCTGCTGCCTGTGGATCATCAGCCCACACCTGTGGGTTTGGCATGCAATAGGTATGGCAATGAAGGTTTGTCACTTACTTCTGCAAGTAATGCAATTGGTTAAAGTCTCAAAAAGGATACTACAGTGGGAAAGAGTACTTGGACATGCATTCTGTGCCCTCTCCTGAAATGAACATTAAGATGGCAAAGCCATGTCACTCCTCATTTCCCCCATGTTGGCTCCAAAATGCATATGTGCCAGTATATGAACTCAGGTCACCTGGGTCAGAGTCAGAGCTTCACCCTGTATGCCATAGGAGCTGGCTGAGTGTAGAATTTTACTACAGACTCAGGGGCAAATTCATAGGAAAAAATGAGAAGCCTTCCTGTAAACTTACCTTCCATTCTGTCTTAAGAATTTATCTTCAAATTCTCGCAGTTTCTTTCTAATACGTTTCTTGTCTTCCCTGGCATCTTGAAGCTGCTCTAAAAGTTCAGGCCTACAAGAAAAAGTAAAATTAATAATAAAATTATTTCTACAAATTAGATGTATATTTCATTAAATATATTTAGATATCAATAGGAAATTTGCAAAACATGATATTTTTGACATGCAAAATATTAAAAAAAACTATAGAATCTCATGAATGGTGCAGAAAGTGAAAATTTTAAGCATTACTGGACAGAAACAAAGAGAAAGCAATGTGAGCCTCAATAACAAAAATGTAGTACTACAACATAGAGGAATTAATAAACTTCAGGACTCCCTGAGAATGTTGTTGTTTGTTTTTTGGCTTTTCCCGGTTAGGGGTCGCCACAGCGGAACTCCGGTCCGCTTATGATTGGCAGTAGATTTTCACGAATGCCGAGATGCCAGCTCGACGTCCAACCTTCAACGAAGGCACGCCCATTTACGCATGTCTTTCGAACGTCCATCCAACCGCGGGGAGGACATGCAGACTCCACACAGAAGTCACTTCCCACACCCCAGCCGAGAATTGAACGGGAGAACCTCTTGCTGTGAGGCAACAACGCTACCGCTGCAAGAAGGCAGAATTTATAACTGATGAACAGGACAAGAAGTTTTAACAAATGGACAAATGCTGAGAAAAGCAACAGTATTTACGGTCTTTGGTTATAAAGCAAACCTTTAAGCCACTTTTGGAGCATGAAAAAACATATACCAAAAGTGTGGAGCACTGTATTTTTGACCTTCCTCATTTATCTTCCAAAACTAAATCAACTCTGCCAAAATTAATTACATTTGGTGTCTGGTAGCATAACATGTTACTGTACCCATGGAAATTACGGTAGTAGAGTAAGACTGCAAAAATGTAAAATACTGAACCCCCAAAACTTTGTCATCACTTCAGTGTATATCAACTAAGCCATTAGGGCTGAACCATAGCAGTCCACCATATTCATTAAGTACATCTTGGACAATGCAGGGAATTCTGCTTTTTGTTGTCTTACTCAAACCAATCAGCATACTTCATAAAACCACCTCCTCCCTAAGCCTAGAACTTTAGCCAATAGTACGACTAAAAGGAAGAGTGGCTTATGCCATTTGCAATTTGTTTCTGGTAGGAAGGCTACTAGTTAGTGTGACTCTGCTAGGGCAGATAATGCCCCACTTGTCAGTCTGCAAAGCCCTCAATGACCTAAGCAATATGGTCCTTTAATATTCATAGGTTTTAGACGGTAAACCTTTGAGTCTTCCTCTAGGCTCATGAGCACCTCAAGGTGAATAAACTGATGTATTAACCACTTGCTCTTTTTTGTATTTTGTTTGTGATTCTATTGCCTACTTCACCACTGAGCTACCCACAATAATGTGCCTTGGGGGAAGGTAGGAGCACACAATGAAGTACTGAACATCAACTTTTACGGCAAGTATACTTACACAACAGTGCAATGTTTGTCAAAAATATCATTGCGGCAATGTGATTCCTTGTCCAAGGGAAAAGTAAGAAAGCAGTTAGCTGTTCTCATGGGGTAGCGATAGTCACACCATGCCTTACATGACTGCAGTAGTGAATTCTGCCTAGGCCTGGACTGAAGGTACAGGCTGTAATGTCTAGAAGAGGTGTTCACAGCTGGCTGCTTCAAAGATGCTCTGTGCTAATACATTTTAAAAGAACACTGCTTAGTTGGCTTCAGCCTAGCAGAGTGGGTCTCTTATAGGTTGCTTTGGGGCTTTTTCATTATTATCAAAATAGAAAATAAAGTAATTAGCTAGCATTTAGACAGAGTTTGCTTGAACAGTTGCCTAACCTTTTAGTCTGATGTCAAAAATATAAAAGTGAAGGTCAGGCTGTCTGAGATGTTTTGTTCATGTTACATATATCTGAGCTGCCTACATATATCCTGCAAGTGCAATACCCTCTCTCACTTGCTGTAGGATCTGAATAACTCCTTCACTCTAGGGACTCTCTGGACTTCTGTATGTTAACTTTTCTCATAGGAATAATAATGCATCCCAAGCTATTCTTCAAAGAAACTATTTCTAAAATCATATTTAAAACCTAAGATAATAACTCTTAAATTGTAACAAGCATGCAAAAAGTATTAACATGACGACTGATCAGCACACACAGATCTGCACAATGTTACTAGAGGCAATAAAAACAGATTGTATGCATATTTTTATATATGTTGAACAGCTACTATCCGTACCTGATGTGTTTGCCTGGTAGTCGGTTTCAAAATAAATTAGACCTCAAAAGCATTTGGCTATGCTCATTTACTGAGATATTGAAACAAATATGAAAAATGTCATATTTGTCATAATATGACAAATAATCAGTTATACTTCTGTAGGTGTGCTAAACGGAGGCAATGTATCAGTGAACAATCTGGACTCATGTCAGCTTCAAAATGGTTCATCACCTATCATGTTGCCATGCTCCCTTTCACAAAATATGAAAAATCATAATCTGAAATGTAAATGAACTGTTATAGTTCAATAGATACGCTAGGCAGACGTAAGTCATAAATCACCGCCAATCTATCCACATTGATGCTTGTTTCAAAATACCTCACCCATCAAGTTGCTATGCTCACTGAAATATTGACACATACATGAAAAATATACTTACAATCTGACAAATGAGCGACCTACTACATCTCTGCAACTGTACTAGGTAAAGGTCAAGTCAGTGGCACATTTATCCACACAAAATGACTAATGTTATAATACAAATATTTATTCAAAATCCAAGGAGTCCATTTCGCTACACTCATCTGTTTGAGATTCAAATTATGTGTGGCCAGTTCTACATCTTGTACTTCAGACACGATTAATTTTATATCGCCCATAGAACAGATCCCTTGTATCCATTTTCTAGCAGCAGATATTTAGTAGCCAGCATTATAAGATCTGGCAAGAGTTTTAATTATTCAAATCAAAAATGAAGACTTAGCGACAATAATCTTACCTGGTCAAATTAATTTACTATTTCCTAAATGTCTTGTTTTAATGGATCAAATATGTGGGGCATTACCAAAATATGATATAAATCACCTAGCAAGCCAGTATATATACATATGGGATGCGTTCAGAATTTTGCACGATCGAAGATCATATGTTTGAAGTTTTAAAACTTCGAAATCCTGAACGGAGATCGACATACAGTGCGCACCGGAAGATTTCCCTTGTCCCCGCTGTAGTGCAATCTTGGAGTTGGTATATTTAAGTTGCGAGGGTTGTGGGGGGCACCCCCCTGCAAACACTTGTTGTTTATGTATTTAGTGGTGTTTTGGGGGAGGGTTCACAATTTCGAGATTCCAAGGTTTTGGGATTTCGAAATTTAGAGGTGAACCCATATATATATATATATATATATATATATATATATATATATATATAAATATATATATATATATATATATATATATATATATATATATATATATATATAAAGGTAAGCTACCAATGTCTACCCAAAAGAAATAGAACATACAAGTTCTGCTACAATTAGAAAGCACTTTTCCTGATGGAGGCACCAGTAGAACTAACAAAAATGCTAAATAACATAACAAATATAATAATTATAAATATAATAATATAAATAACAAAACAAGTCTTTTCAGCAACATGTAAAGATGTACTACAGATTTATAGATGAGGGCAGAATGAGGTAAAATTATTTGTGGAAGAATTACAACAAAATAGATTCCATCTTAAGTTTGATGGCTTAAAAATAGGTAAGAAAGTATCATTTTTAGATATAGTGATAGATATGTCTAATGGGTTAGTAATAGGATTTCTGTACACTGAAACTTTCAAGAAGGGAACCTATATTTGAGAGCAGAGAGCTGTCACCCACTACATACAATTCAGGAGTTACCATATGGTGAATTTACACGTACATATAGATTATGCAACAATGAGTCAGATTTTTCTTAAGAGATAATTAGAAAGTACAGTTTTGTACCTACCATAAATGTAGATGTTCGAAGATCCACATTGCTGCAGTCCTAACACTTGGGTAGTCCGCTGTCCCAGTCGGCCCGAATACCAAAGTATAAGGCTGACGTCGGTCAAGGCGCATTTGTCTGACATCAGGACGTCAGGGTACAAATGCGCATGACCGACGCCATATCCTCAGTCTTTTCTTGCCCCAGATGTCAGAAGACCCTAAAAAGATAAGGCCAAAACCAAAAACACCAAAACACTCCTGTGCCTAAAATATGTACAATATATACAAATGTACAAAAATAGAACCTCACCCACACAACCACCCCTAAACACAGAGGGAAGGAGGGAGGGATTGGACTGCAGCAATGTGGATCTTGAACATCTACATTTATGGTAGGTACAAAACTGTACTATGTTCTTCATCTCACATTGCTGCAGTCCTAACACTTGGGTAGAATCCCAAAGCAGAGGTAAGGGAGGATGGCTAAACTATAATGAAGCAGGAGCTGCCAAAATGCCCTGCAACACAGCAGTGGCAAAACCAGCCCTGGACTTAGAATAGAGAGGAAGGTGGTAATGCTTGGAGAAAGTATGCACTGAACTCCAAGTAGCTGCCTCCAAAATATCCTTAGTTGCCACCCCTTAAAATGCTGTTGAAGTGGCAGTAGCCCTAGTGGAATGAGGCCTAATCCCAGCTGGAATCTCCTTGCCATGATGGGAGTAACAGAATGCAATGCAAAACCCAATCCACTTAGATATAGTTTGTTTTGACACAGGCTTGCCCTGAGAACTCAAAGCAAAAGAAACAAACAACTGCTGAGACTGCCTAAAATCCTAGTCCTGCTTAAATAATAACGCAACTGCCTGTGTACATCTAAAGTGTGCAAACTCTTTTCCCCCTATTTTGGGGATCTGCATAAAAGTAGGCAAATGAATAGTTTGGTTTAAAGCCACACTAGAAACCACCTTAGGCATAAATGAAGGATTAATGCGTAATGATACCCTATCCTTATGAAAATCAAAAAGGCTCCACCGCCATAAGGGCCTGCAATTCAGAAACCCTTCTTGCAGAAGTAATGGCCAACAAAAAGCAGTCTTCCATGACAAGTATTTCAACTCAGCAGTAGCGCTCAAAAGGTTGTAGAGTAAGTTTCTCCAACACAAAATTGAGGTCCCAAGCAGGAGTAGGAGCTCGGGGTCTTATATTCTTTGCCCCTCTAAGAAATTGCTTGAACAAAGGATGAGAAAACAATGGTGGGTCACAATCATAGTGAGCTGAAATTGCTGCAGCATGAATCTTAATGGGAGAGAAAGACAAACCTTTGTCCAATAGCTCAGTAAGATATTGCAGAGCCACACTCAAATTAGGTTCAGAAACATCCAAATCCTTTGCTGCACTCCAAAATAAAAATCTCTTCCATTTTTCTGCATACACTTTACGTGTACTAGGTCTTCTGGCTTCCATAATCACATTCAAAACTTGTTGAGGAAGTTGAGACCTGCTGTGGTTCAAAACAGAATATGCCAGGCTGTTAGATGAAGAGAGTGAAGCTTGACATTGAGTAGATGACCGTCCCTCTGAGACAAAAGGTGTGGAATTAAAGGTAAAGGCCATGGAGGCTTTCTTACCAGATTCCTCAGTAATGGGTACCAGTGTTGCCGAGGCCAATCTGGAGCTATCAAAATCATCCTTGGCTTGTCTTGTCTGACCTTTAGGAGTACCTTTGGGAGGAGAGGCAGAGGTGGAAAGGCATACACATGAAGATTTTCCCAACTGAACGAAAGAGCATCCACTTTCCAAGCTGTGTGATGAAAAGTTTTGTGCAAAACTTTGGCAGCTGGTGGTTTAGTGGAGAAGCGAACAGATCTATGTCTGGAGTTCCCCATGACACTGTCAATTTTGAAATACATGAAGATCCAGTTTCCACTGTGGGGATCCATGATTTGCCTGCTTAACACATCTGCTAAGGAGTTCTGTGCTCCTGGCAGAAACCTTGCTTGAAGAGTAAGCTGCAAGCTGAGCGCAGTCTCCCACAAAATCATTGCTTGCCTGCATAGAGGATAAGAATGTGTTCCCCTTGCTTGTTGATATACCACATGACAGTTGTGTTGTCTGTTAGAATCAACACCTGCCCTGGAAGAAGTAACTCCTTGAAAGCTATCAATGCAAACTGGACTGCTAACATCTCCTTCATGTTGATATGTAGATGCTGTAGTCTGGCAGGCCACTTGTCTTGTATCCACTTTCCATTCAGATGAGCTCCCAAGCTATGTCTGAGGCATCTGTCGTTAGAATCTGACTCGCCTCTGGCCGGGTCACAGAGAGTCCCTTGTTTAGGTGACATTCCTGAGCCCACCACAAAAATTCCTTTTGAATGCAAGGTATTATTTGAATGACAGTGTCCAGATCCTGGCAGTGCTGTGTCCATACATTTTTGAGATACCATTGTAGCTTCCTCATATGCAGTTTGGCATTGGGAAGCACCAGAATACAAGATGCCATGAACCCTAATGCTTGAAGGACTGTCCTTGCAGTCAGCACGGACTGATGAGATAGTTGATGGAAGTAAAGGGATAGACTCTTTTGTTTGTCCGGGGTTAAAAAGGCCATCTGGGCTGCTGTATTCAGTCTCACACCCAGAAAGCACATGTCTTGAGAGGGTACTAGACTGGACTTTATTTCGTTCACAGAATACCCCAGGCATCTTAGCACTGCTATCACATATTCCAGATGCTGAAGAAGCTCGTCCTTTTCTTGAGCCAGAATCAGACAGTCGTCCAAGTAAGGATAGATTTGTATTCCTTTTAGCCTGAAAAAGCTACAACTGGAGCCAGAACTTTGTGAATACTCTGGGCAGTAGATAAGCCAAAGGGCAATGCAGAGAACTGATAATGGGAATTTCCAGCTCGAAACGCAGATACTTCCTGCAACTGAGTCTGATAGGCACATGAAGTTAAGCCTCCTTGAGATCTAAAGTTACCATCCAGTGATCTTTGCCCAGCAGAGGTAAAAGCTGTTGTAACGTCAACATTTTGAACTTGGGAATGTCCAAATAAGTGTTGAGGGTTGACAAATCCAAAATTGGTCTCCACGTGTTCCCCTTTTTGGTACTAGGAACAGGCGAGAATAAAATCCTAGGCCCCTTTCTGGCACAGGAACCGGCTGAATGGCCCCTATCTGGAGCAACAGAGAAATTTGCTTGTGAGCCTCTTTTCTTTGTATAGGAGGAATGTCTGGCATGCCTTTTAAAGGAGGCAAGGTATGGAAATAAAACCTGTAACCGTGGTGAATGATATCCAATACCCATCTGTCTTGGGTAATAACACTCCAGTTTTCTTTGAAAAGTGCCAGCCTTCCTCCCAAAGGTGCTGCCAGGCAGAAGGCTCTGGCAGCTGAAAAGGCAAGTCATTGGGTCTGCTTACGAAAGGACTGACCCCTGCCCTCACCAGAAGACTGGGCAGGCGAACTGCCTGTTCTAGGCCTAAAAGAACCTTGAGCTCTGCCCCTACCACGTCTAGATCTACCCCTAGACTGAGAATCATAAGAAGGATAAGTCCACCCCTTAGTAGGCCAATTTCTACTAAACTTTGGAGGCTGAACCTGCAAAAATCTTTAACAGTCTGCATAGACTTAGCCTTGTCCTCCATTTTCTTTAAAACTGCGTCCACAGGCGCACCAAATAACACATCAGATTGTAAAGGAGCATCTAAAATCCTTGTCTTTACATGTTCAGCTAAATTCTGATCCCTGAGCCAGGCGTGCCTGAAGAACAGAACCAGTGGCTGCTACCCTCGAAGAGGCCTGTACAGCATCAAAGCCACATTGCAAGGAATGCTTACCCACCTGTTCGAAACATGAACTAAATCCTGCAACTCTTTACACTCAATACCTTCCGCCAGAGCATCTACCTTAGACTTCAATTGTGAAAGGAGATAATTTTGGTATTTCAACATGTGAAACTGGCAATTCAAAGCCCTCATGGCTAAAGTGGAAGAAGTATACACCTTTTTCCCCATCTATCCAAAGCCCTTGCCTCTTTATCAGAAGGAACAGGATTTTAACAACAGAAGCCTTAACACCTTTAGGGCCCTGAGAAACAGTTTCTGGGTCTGCCCTAGGACTCTTAAAAGATACTTATGAGCTTCAGGCACCCTATAATACCTGTCCGGGTTTAACTGGGGCAGGAGGCAAAGAATCAGGGTTCAGGGAAGCCTCTGCAAAACATCCTCTACCACGTCCAGAACAGGAGGTATAGCTAAAGGCCTATGCTGGGGTAGAAACAAAAATTCCCTAAGCCTTTTCCTAGAATCAGAGAAATCTTGACCTTCCCATTTAAAATGCTCCCTCATGGAATGAAGGGTCTCTGAAAAAGAAAAATCCTCAGGAGGAGAAGCCAAGGTGTAGAGTCATCTACATCAGAATCAGAATAAGGAGGAAACTCCTGCAAGTCTTCAGCCAAGACTCAGAAGCCTCGAACACTGCTCAAAACTCTCAAGCTCAGGTTCCACCCTAGGCCTCTTATCAGGGGGTATAGAACCTCTAATCATAGTAATCAAATCTTCTGCCATTTTAAGCATATGTTTCTTAGGCAGAGACCCTGAAGAACTAGGGAGACCCCACTGAAGTTAACCCTGGCCTGCCTCTAGAATGAGCCTTGGAAACAGAAGGAGGGCCTAACCACCTTAGGAAGGGAGGGAGAACAGCTACCTGAGAAGCCCCTTCAGCCTGGCCTACCTCCTGAGAGGACACATCTTGTAACAGTAAAGTCTCTCCCTGAGAATCCAAAGAACTTCTGGTAGAACCACCGGCTCCACAGCCCTCTAAAGAACCGGCGTCCGGGACAGACGGTTCTTCCACCCTAGGCTTCACTGCTTTGTCCTTGCGCTTTTAGAGGAGGCGGGCGCCGGAGCATCCGTCGGCATGTTGTAATTACAACGCTTCCCAAACACTAACCTGGCACAATCTAATCTTCTCTTAATAGTGCGTTTGTTAAATCTAGCACAAGAGCGACAGCCAACAACGTCGTGCTCAGGCCCTAAGCAAGGTATACACAATGTATGGTAATCTCTATGAGGTATCTGTTTCCCACAAGAAATACAGTTATTCACTTTTTCTGACATCCGGTTAAATACTGAGGCAAGAAAAAACCAAAATATTCCCCAACGGGATACTCAACTTTGATTCGGTCTGAAACTCCGACTTCAGAAAATTTCAGAACGCCAACCTGCACTCGCAATACTGCTTCTGCATCGGACCATGCGGCAAAAAAGACAGAGGATATGACGTCGGTCATGCGCATTTGTACCCTGACGTCCTGATGTCAGACAAATGCGCCTTGACCGACGTCAGCCTTATACTTTGGTATTCGGGCCGACTGGGACAGCGGACTACCCAAGTGTTAGGACTGCAGCAATGTGAGATGAAGAACATCTGTCCATATGTTTAAAACTCAGGGCTATGATGGCAAAGTTTTGGAGAACTGTTGGGTTACATTTATTAACCAGTATAAAGAGAAGAGACCAAAAACAATTAGACACAGGTTGATGGAGGATAAAGAAAAAAATAACAAGGAAGATGTACTTTGTTACAACTTATAGCTGTTTGAGTTAAAAAATAAATGAAAGGGTCATACATTATTGGGAATTTATAAGTCCTTTAAGAGATTTTTCACAATGGGTTACGAAAGCACCAAAAATATCTTATAAAGTAGGTAGAAATATAAGAAATTTTATTGTTAAGAGCAATTTTGTTAGTCCCTCTATAGATTTTACACGAAACCCTATTGAGTATGTTACAAAGCCATGTGGGAGATGAAAAGTGCATGATTATGTGGTTCCTAGTTTTGAGAGTATCAACGGCTTAAGTTTTAATGTAAAAGGCAGCTATACCTGTGAAATGGAGGGCATAATTTATGCCCTCAAATGTCCATGCAAAAAAGCTTATGTGGGGGAGAGTAAGAGGTCCTTTAAAGTGAGACTACAGGAACACGTCAGGGATATTTTAAATAATAAAAAGGAGAGCACAGTGGCAGAACATTTTAATAAATACATGGAGGGGTGTTAATAGGGTTACACGCCACTATATTAGAGAAAGTGAAGTGCAATCAATTTGAAATTGGTGATATAAAAAAGATTTTATTGTATAAAGAATCATTATACATTTTAAAATGTAATACTTTGCTTCCACGTGGGTTGAACCAAGAATGCAATTGGTGATGTTTTAATGAGTAATTGACTTTAATTATTGTATAATTGGATGCAATTAATTAAAACTGAATGTGTGTGTGTGTGTGTGTGTGTGTATATATATATATATATATATATATATATATATATATATATATATATATATATATATATATATAATCTATAGGCAGGGATTGTTTTGTGTGTATATTACTCCGTGAAGGCAGTTTGCCGAGATGTCAGAGTGCAATAAAATGGTGAATACTGGCTATTTGTGGTTCGAGTTCACATTGTGTGCCTCAGATCATGGTTCTTTGTCTTAACATAACAAATATTATCAACTTCATAACAGTATTTCAACTGACATCTACAACTTCAACAATGATAACAATGCCAGTAAAACACTATTTCAACAAACATAATGAGGGAGGGAGGAAGAGTGTGTGTGTGTGTGTGTGTGTGTGTGTGTGTGTGTGTGTGTGTGTGTGTGTGTGTGTGTGTGTGTATGTGTGTGTATTAAGAACCAGGGGAAAAAATGCACAATATATGCATCAAGCTCGCAATTACGGAAAACACAATAAAAAATATAATTTCAGGATCTATTTAAGGTATTACACAGTGAAAAAGTACAGTTGTGTACCTACCATAAATGTAGATGTTCGAGTGTATTCACTGTTGCAGTCATTACTCTTGGGTTATCCTGCTGGCAGGCTACCCTCAGTTGGCCAGAATTCCAAAGTCTAGGTCTGGCGTAGGTTGCTGTCACCTCCTCCCTGACGTCAGTGTGCCAGGGGTATAAAAGATGCAGCAGACGCCATTTTCTTCAGTTTTTCTTGCCCCAGATGTCAGGTGCCCCCAAATTGGGAGGCTGAAAAAATATGCCAATAGAAATACCTGCACAAAAATAACATTCCCTTTATCTACAAGCAAATACACCAAATAGATTGTGTAGGATAGAGAAATGCAGAAAAGTCTCAGCAAAGAGAAGGGGGATGGTGGGTGGGTAACCTGGACTGCAACAGTGAATACACTCCAACATCTACATTTATGGTAGGTACACAACTGTACTATGTTCATCGTGTTTCACTGTTGCAGTCATTACTCTTGGGTTGAATCCCAAAGCTGAGGATGGGTGGCTGGGCTAAACAGGATTAGGAGAGGCTATGAGGCCCTGCAGAACTGCAGTGGCAAAGCCTGCTCTGGACTTAGAGTAAAGAGGTAAGCGGTAGTGCTTTGTGAAAGTGTGCACTGAACTCCAAGTTGCAGCCTCTAAGATATCCTTGGTTGGTACTCCTCTGAGGAAGGCTGCTGAAGTGGCTGCTGCTCTGGTGGAATGAGGCTTAATGCCATTAGGCACTGATTTGCCATGTTGAAAATAGCAGAAACGGATGCAATGGCTTATCCATTTAGAAATAGTCTGTTTTGAGATAGCCTTTCGTTGTGATCCTACAGCATATGACACAAAGTTGCTCAGTTTTTCTGAAAGCTTTAGTTCTGTCCAAGTAGAAATGTAACTGCCTGTGTATGTCCAAAGAATGAAGAATTTTCTCACCCTTGTTCTGTGGATTTGGATAAAAGGTAGGCAAGTGAATGGTTTGGTTGAGGGCCACACTGGATACCACCTTAGGCATGAATGTAGGGTTTGTCCTCAGAGAAACCCTGTCTGGATGAAAAATGATAAAAGGTTCCGCAGCCATGAGTGCTTGTAACTCCGAGACTCGCCTTGCAGAGGTTATTGCTAGGAGTAGAGCTGTTTTCTAGGATAAAAATTTTATATCTGCTGTTGAAGCTGGCTCGAAAGGAGGCAGTGTGTGTTTTTCCAAAACATAATTGAGGTCCTAGGCCAGAATTGGTGCTCTCCTTGGAGGCCTAATGTTTTTGGCCCCTCTGAGGTACTGCCTTATTAAAGGATGAGAAAAGGATAGGTGGTTCCGTATTGTAATGGGCTGAAACGGCAGAGGCATGAATCTTAATAGATGAGAAAGAAAGGCCTTTGTTCAACATCTCAGTTAGGTATTGTAAAATCTGAGGTATATCTGGTACACACGTGTCAATGCCTTGTTCCTGGTTCCAGGCACAGAATCTCTTCCATTTTTCTGCATAAGATTTTCTGGTACTGGGCCTCCTGGCCTCCAAGATAACATCCATAACAGCTTTTGAAAGAGGAGTGTTCTGAATGGTTACATTATCCACCATGCTGCCAGACTTAAGGTCCTGAGTTGGCTGTGCAGGATCTGATTGTTTTGTTGGGTCAGCAAGTGAAAAGTTTGAGGCAATATCCATGCTGGACCTTGAGACAAGTTCTTTAGGACTGGGTACCAGTGCTGGCGTGGCCTGTCTGGTGCAATCAGTATAATTTTTGGCTTCTCTTGTCTGACCTTTAGGAGTACCCTGGGAAGGAGAGGCAGTGGAAGAAAGGCATATACTGTTAGATTTTTCCAGCTGAAGGATAGGGCGTCCACTTCCCATGCTTGTTTGTGATAAATCCTTTTGCAAAACCTCTGCAATTGGCAGTTGTGAGGGGAGGCAAATAAATCTATGTCTGGGCATCCCCATTTCCTTACTTTCATGCTGAAGACTTGCGGATCCAGTTTCTATTCGTGGGGATCCATGAGGTTTCTGCTTAGTTCGTCTGCCAGAGTATGTTTTTCCTGGCAGGAATTGTGCTTGCAGGTGAATTTGAAGAGCCAGTGCTGTGTCCCATAAAGTCATTGCTTGTCTGCAGAGAGGGTAGGAATGTGTACCTCCCTGTTTATGTACCACATGACCTTAGTATTTTCTGTCTATCAGTAGTTGTCCTGGATGAAGCAGGTCCTTGAAAGCTGTCAGGGCATTTTGAACAGCTAGCATCTCTTTTTGATTGATGTGAAGATGCATCTGGTTTGCAGGCCATGTGCCCTGAATACATTTTCCTGCCATATGGGCCCCCCAGGCATAATCTGATGCATCCGTTGTCAGTGTCTGTCTGGCTGTGGGTAAACTGAATGGCAGACTCTTGTGGTGACAGGCTTCTGCCCACCATCAAAACTCCTGTTGTATTCAGGGAATAAGTGCAATTACTGTCTCCAGGCTGTGGCAATGCTGAGTCCAAACACTTTTTTAGATACCACTGTAGTTTCCTCATATGCAGTCTGGCATATGGAATTAGTAGAATGCAGGATGCCATGAAACCCAGGGCCTGCAGGATTTTCCTTGCAGATAAGTGGGTTTTTGTTACCAATTTTTTGAAGTAAGAAGTCAGTTGATTTTGTTTGTCTGGCGTGAGATAAGCCATCTGGGCAGTTGTATTTAAGCTTGCACCCAGGAATATTATCTGTTGAGAGGGCACTAGTTTTGATTTCTTTTTGTTTACTGTGTACGCTAGACCAGTTGGTAATCTTTTTACAAACGCCAGATGCTTTAGAAGAATGTCTTTGTTCTCTGCTTGAATTAGGCAGTCGTCCAAGTAGGGATATATTTGAATTCCTCTTTGTCTGCAAAATGTAATTACTGGTGCCAGGCACTTTGTGATGACCCTGGGCGCAGTAGATAAGCCAAAGGGCAGTGCAGAGAATTGGTAATGAATTGAGCCAGCTATGAATCTGAGGTATCTTCTGCAAGATTGTCTGATTGGGACATGCAGGTATGCCTCTTTTAGATCCAAAGTTACGAGCCAAGCCTTCTTGCCCAGCATGGGCAGTAGCTGCTGTAGAGTCAACATCTTGAATTTTGGAACTTCCAGAAACGTATTTAGTATAGACAGGTCCAGTATTGGCCTCCAGGTTCTGTCCTTCCTGGGTACTAGGAAAAGTCTGGAGTAAAATCCTTGCTCTTGTTGTGGTACTTGCTGAATGGCCCTCATGTCCATGAGGGCTGTAATTAGTTTTTGTGCCTCTGCCCATTGATTGTGTGGCAGGTCTGGCATACCTTTTGACCTTGGTAGAGTGTGAAAATGGAACCTGTAGCCTTGGGACACTAAGTTCAGGACCCATTTGTCTTGGGTAATCATTTGCCAATTTGATGAAAAAAGTGCTAGTTTTCCCCCTAAGGGGGCTGCCAAAAGAAAAGTGCTTGGATCTGGCAGAGGAAAGTCATTGGGACTGTTTCCTGTAAGGTTGTAATTTGTCTTCTCCACTTTTGGAGGTAGGAGCACCCCATTGTTTAGGCCTGTATGAGCCTTGGGGCTGAGATCTGCCTCTGGGACGCCTATATCTGCCTCTTTGTAGTCTGTCTGACACTGGAAAGGACAGATTTTTAGAAGGCCAGTTTCTGCTAAACCTGGGTGGCTGTACCTATAAGAAATCCTTGACTGCATGGATTTTGCTTTATCCTCCATTTTTTTCAAAACCTCTTCTGCTTTAGTACCAAAGTATCATGCTGCAATGGTGCATCTAATAATTTTGCTTTAACATGATCAGGCAGATTCTGTTCCTTTAACCAAGCATGCCTTCTAATAACAGAACCTGTGACAGTGACCCTGCACGAGGCCTCCAGTGAATCATAACCACATTGTAAAGTATGCTTTCTCACTTGTTCAGCTGCATGCAATAAATCCTGCAATTCCTTGTTCTCTGAACATTAAGTATTTGTCAACAATTTCTGTTTAAGCAGTGACATTAAATATTGCTGATATTTAAGCATATGAAACTGACAGTTTAAAGCCCTTACAGCCAAGGTAGCAGAAGTGTATACTTTTTTCCCTCATCTGTCTAGAGCCCTAGAATCCCTATCAGAGGGGACAGAGTTTTTTGCAGTGGAGGCTTTAACTCCTTTGGGACCCTGAGATATAGTTTCTGGATCAGCAGCAGGGTTTTTATATAGGAATTTATGAGAATCCGGAACACTGTAGTATCTGTCGGGCTTAGCAGGTGTACGGGGTAGAGAGTCAGGGGACAAACCGGACTCTGAAAATACATCATCTACAATGTCTAAAACAGGTGGAATAGCAAGGGGTCTGTGCTGAGGAAGTAGCAGAAAGTCTCAGAGCCTTCTCTTAGATTCAAAATAATCTTGGCTCTCCCAGTGGAAATGCTCCCTCATGGTATGCAGGTTTTCCCTAAAAGAATAATCCTCAGGAGGAGAGGGTTAAGGAATGGATTCTTCAGCATCAGAATCCTCATAGGGAAGCATAGAATAATCCTGTTCAGAAGAGGAATCAGAGGAAATAGAAACCTGATCAGAAGAATCATACTCTGTCTCTTGCCTAGGCCTCTTATCAGGTGGGGGATGGGAGCCCCTATCAAAGTAATTAGGTCTTCGGCCATTTTGAGCATTTGTTTTTTAGGCATGGTAGATTGAGTAGGAGAATGCTGTACTTGTTTCTTTGTCTTTAGAGCTGCTTTAGTCTTTGAAGCTGAAGCTGGCTTAATATATAGTTGTGTAGGTCTGAAGACACCCTCAGAAGCCGAAGTCTGCTCAGCGGCTCTGGACCCATCTGAGGGAATGAATTCCGAGTGTCCAATACCTTGAGTATCCAGAGGCCCAGTTGGCTCCACGTGGGAGTCGGAAGCAGCCTGTGGCTCTGAGGTAGCGGGCGCCAGGGGCTGCGAAAGCACCTTACTGAGAACCGGCGAGTGGCCTAGCAGAGGCCTCATCGTCGGTTTTGGACCTCGGATGATCCTTTTCCTTGTCCTTGCGTTTTTTTGTAAACTCTGATTATCGGCTGGTCCGACGGCATTATATAATTAAATCTTCGGCCAAAGTAATGAAATGCAAAATCAAACAGACGCTTAATAGTGCGTTGGTTAAATCTAGCACAAAACCGACAGCTAGCAACGTTGTGATCAGGGCCTAGGCAAGGGATACAGTAAGAGTGAAAATCCTTATGAGGTGTTTGTTTCCCACAAGCAATACAATTGTTAACTTTTTCTGACATTGGTCTGGAGCAAGAAAAAAGTTTCCCCAACGGGGTACTTAGCTTTAATGAAGACTTCGGTTCTGAAATTTGGATTTGAAAATCTCAGGAGTCGGCCGACCGGCACTTGCGAACTGCTTTTGCTTCGGGCACCGCGCGGCAAGAAAGACTGAAGAAAATGGCATCGGCTGCATCTTTTATACCCCTGGCACACTGACGTCAAGGAGGAGGCAACAGCAACCGACGCCGGACCTAGACTTTGGACTTTGGAATTCTGGCCGACTGAGGGTAGCCTGCCAGCAGGATAACCCAAGAGTAATGACTGCAACAGTTTAACATGATGAACATCCATCCCTTGCTGCATGCAGTAGGTTTATCAATCATGTTAGAAAGAAAATTCCCATTATTATGAATGTCTGGATGAAAACACATTATTTTAATATGAAGAATATCAATCAATCAACCAATCAATGAAAGAAAAAATAAACCTTTTATCAAATTATCATGAGTAGTTCTAGCATACACAAATCTTATTTGGTCTAGGCCAATCAACAGCAGGAGCATTCTCTCAAATATTCTAGCTAAGAGGGCACTGAAAGGTTAAACTTTATAGTCACTGACTTCAAAAGAACAATTACTGCCACCTCCAGGAGAGGGGTAGGCTGAATTGACTGTGAAATTATACAAAATAATTTCTTTATCCAATAGATATATTTACTGCTTTCAAATCATCACAACCAGGTGGCTTACCTTTACCCAATTCAACCAACAACTGCTATAATTCCTCTAATGCAAACTCCTTCATGAAGTAGTCTGTCTAGAACTGATTAAACTTGTTAAAATGTATGGAATTCAAAAAATGCAACTAATTGTTCACTAGTGCGATATCTGCAGCATATAACTGCTCATAAAAGCTAGCAAAACAGTTTAATATAACTCCAGGAGTCTTTTAGCATTTCTCAGACAAGTGGGCCTTTATTTTATTAATTGCTGTATCTCCTGTTTGCTATCTCTGCCTTAATACCAGATATTTGTGATGACAAGGGACAACCTAAAATCCTTAGTTTAACTCATCTTTAAGTATGTTCATCTTCCCCATTTTCAGTTTTATCCTATATATCTTTACTTCTCTGTTCTGCAATAGTAACCTTCCTCAATAGCATCATAACATACACTGAAAAACTCAACTGGGTATTGTCACTACTTGTTATCTACAATTTTCACCTTTCCTGTTTTTCTGTAATTAAACCTCCATCATGTGACTTTGCAAGAGGTTACTCTGATATTAAATTTTCTTTCTTTTCTTCCCCTACCTTTTGCCTAACTGTGGCAAAGGTCAGCCTTGCCATCAAGGGTGGTTTGAGTTTTTAAGCCCTAGCCAACTGCACTCATCCAGTGCTTTCCTCGGGGAAGACATGCAGTGGGAGTCAATGCTGCACTGCCCCCTCACTTCTTCAAAATGCCAAGGGTAGCAGGATGCCACACCCACCCAAAGAAGGCACCATTTGTTGGTGGATTCCTTGGTCTCCATCATGGAAATCCAATCTGCAACTGTGTTCCCCTTGTCTTGAACAGACTCTTCCTCTCCTGTATGCACCAGCAAGTGCTTCAGTGGCTAAATTAATGCATGTTACATAGGCCATAATCAAGGCTCTAGCTCTAGACAAAAAAATATCACTCTCCAGTGACTCAAACTAGAACCTATCAATATGCAATTTTAATAGGAAAGTAACACTGTTGGAGAGGTGTCCAATTTACCCATCAAACAAGTATATTTCTATGTAATATTTGTCAGTTCTATGGCCTAATTCTACAACAACAAACAGTACTGATACAATATTCTGTACATGTCCAACAATACCTTCATTGTGTGTGTGTGTGTGTGTGTGTGTGTGTGTGTGTGTGTGTGTGTACACACACACACTTTAATATATATATATATATATATATATGTATATATATATATATATATATATATATATATATATTTATGGGTCTATGTTGCTTGCTCGAAATCCCAGAATATCGAACAAGCAACATCAACACCCATAAGAGCGAACCTGCACTACAATGAAAGTGCATTATTGCAAAAGCCGGTTTTCAGAACCGCTAAAAAAAAACAAAAGAAATACTGATAAAAGCCCCCCCTCCACCCTCTCTACTTAAATATACAAACTCCAAGATCGCACTACAGTGTAGTAACAGGAAACATTACACGCTGTATGCAGATCTCCATGCAGTCCGGTCGAGCTTTCACAAACTAGATCATATGGGGTCGGCCATATGAAGTTTGAGATTGTGGGAATTTGACCATTTGCAGTAGACCCATATATATATATATATATATATATATATATATATATATATATATATATACATACACACACCACACACACACACACACACACACACACATATATACGTGTATATATATATATATATATATATATATATATACATTTATATAAAGTTTTTTTCTGCAAATGTTTTATTTACACAAGAGCTTGAATGTACTTTGTATGAAGCAAAAATATACTGCAGTCACCTGCCCATATTACTGGCCCTCCTGGACGACAATCTAGTCCCCAAGCAACAGTGTTACTTCCATTTTAGATGATCTTTGGGATATATACACACTAACTAATCCACATAATGTCACACTATCTTTTCTGACATGTATCCATCCTCTCTATCACGTCAAAAGGTGTACCTTGTACCAATGTAACTCCACCTATACATCCATTCAAAGGATATGAATCAAAGCAAAATGCACGATAACCAGATTTGCTTAACATCAAATGTCCATCTCCATCTCATTGTGCTTCCTTGTCTGTACAGGCTCCGGCCGGTCTAGATGAAGGAATTCTTGCTATTGTTTTAAGGCCAGAGTTAATGGTCAGAATTTCATGCATAAATGTCCTTTATTGTTCTGGTTTCTGCCCAGAGGTGAAGAATGTAAATTTAGTTTCTGATAGCCTAGGAACCTAGGGAAGTGTGAAGAATGATCTAATGTGAACCAAGAATATGATTTTAAAAACAGAGAGAATCAGAGAGCATATTAAGCATTTTTGTCTTGACCATCCAACTCATCACTGTGTATATGTAAGTTTATCTTAGACTTGTGTTTTCTCTTAGAAATAGCTAGAAACTGGAAAGATTAGACTTAGTGTTTTTCTGTGATGTCAGAACTGTACTACTGAATTATTTTAAGTATTTTTCTGTGATCTCTGAACTCTTGACTAGCACTGTGTAGTAAAAAGTACCGTCTTGTGTTTTGACTATTTGTTATTAAATATTTTTAAACCTTCTCAACTGTGGCTGAGATAATTTAAGCTCTTTAGAGTAGCTGCATGCCTCTGGTAAAATTGTACAAAGCCACTCCAATAGCTTTAGCCATGTGCTATACTACCAACTGGATAATAATATTGCACAGTAATACTTGGACACCCTTTTAAGGGCCTTTGAGTAGCTGATAAATATTAGTGGGTGGTGGCAGCTGATACTACCGTATAGTCTGGGAAAAGGGGGCACAGCTGGAGAACCTGTGCCAGTCTTCCCCAGGAGTGTCTGTGTGGTTATATAAACTCTTCTCAAAGTGTGTGTGTGTGTGTGTGTGTGTGTGTGTGTGTGTCAGCTACTTGGGCAGGTACATGAAGCACTGGTTGGACAGAGAGGGTGCTGGAGGTTTTAGCTTGCCCTCTAGGCTGATATCTAGACCATATAGCTGTGCCAGTGGGGAGTCTTATTGGGGACCTGGAGAGCAAGGGAGGGACCAGCCCGGGAATGACTGTGATCTCTGTGTGCTCTTAAGGGAAATTGCACTTTAATATATGTATTTGTTATCCTTTCCTCCTATATGAGACGCCCCTCACTGGTGCTAGTGGTAAGGATTGAGGCTCCTTGATTGCTGGGCCTGGGCAGTGGTAGGATATCCACATCACATATTAATTGGTGGCAAATACCAATTGGCTTGTAGTGGTGTGGGTAGAGTGACTTCCTGTAGCTTGGGTACAGTGAGCTTTGAAAGTGGTTTGTACTCTAAAGCAGCCACACATTGAATACTCAAGAGTTCAGATCACAATTATTTTATTTCTTTTGTTAGCTTAGTTAGTCAGGGTGAGCAGGATGCATGTCAGCAGAGGAGTATGGAAAGCTGACAAGGAGCCGGCTGGCTGAGATGTGCCAAGCTAGTGGACTGGTGCATGGAAACCTGATTAAGGCAAACCTGACTGCAGCCTTGGTTACAGCTGCATCAGAAAACAGCAACCAGGAGGATAATCAGACTGGCAGTGGAGATATAATACCTTCGGAGAATGGAGAGCTCAACTTTTCTGCAGAGGTCTTAAAAATCCATCTAGAGCTAAAGAGATGAGTTGGAGGCAAGGTGTTTGGAGACAGAAGCAGCTGAGAGACTGAGGAGTCAACAGGCTGAGGAAAATGAGAAAATGCTATGCCTGGAAGCCGAGGAAAAGGAGCAGCAGAGGAAGCATGTGAGGGAAATGCTGACTCTTCACCTGAATGATAGAGGTAATGGGGAAGGGAGTAACTGGACCCCAGAAGCACAACAGGTCAGTAAATTTCTTCCCCAGTTTAAAGAGGGGGATAATTTTTATAGTTTCATTCATATGCTTGAGAGGGTATGCAAACAGTATGGGGTTGACCAAAGGCTCTGGGTATGGTTCTTGACCCCCTTACTTCATGGTAAAGCTGTAACTGTTTTGTCAAAAATGTCTGATGTTGCATGCTTTGATTATACTGCTGCTAAAAAAATCACTTGTTAGAATTTGTGAGCACAGGCCTTAAGGCAGATGAAAGTGTGTGTGAATATGTTGCTGAACTGGGCACTTATTTCCATAGGTGGGTGAGTGGATGTCAGGTCACCACTTTTGAAGGGCTGGCAGACCTTTTAGTGAGGGAACAAGCCCTTAGCTCTTTGCCTAAGGACACGAGGATCTGGTTAGCTTCAAATGAGTTGGGGAAGAAGGGAGACCGATACCTGGCAAGCAGAGCAGCCCTGCACAGGAAAGGGACTCCCAGTACTGCTCATGGGTCTAAATGTACCCATGGTAGGCAGCACAGATTGCCACAACAGAATCTGCCAGTAGCATGGGAAAACACTATTCCAGGTACATGTCCAGGAGCTATGGTTAAATGTTTTGAATGCAACCAGTGGGGCCATGTGGCATACAGGTGTCCACGGAGGCAAGGTGGGGAAAAAAGATGAGGGAGCCAGTACGTGGGAAAGACAAAATGCCAAGAGTATGTTGTCTTGAGACAACAGGGGTACCAAACTACCATCCTGCAGATGTCCTGATAGGGAAGGATTTGGATGAAGCAGTACCATGTGCTTATGCAGTTACACTCAGTAAGGCTAGTAGACAAGCATGTGGGTCTGGTAGCCTGGGGGAGACCTAGACAGATTGTCTACTTCCAGCCAGGACTGGTGAGGTGGTTACTTCGGGGAGGGAGCTACCCTGCAGCAGTGAGACTGAAGGTGAGCCACAGCTGTTTGGGGGTACTGATGGTCCCTTGGACAGAGTGACTGCAAAGGTAGAGGTGAGTAGTAGTACCCAGGCTGACAGTGAGGTACCATTGTCAGAGGATGTCAGACTTGCTGTGGAAGGGGAGCTGGGAAGGGTTACAAGGAGAGAATTGAGACAGGCTCAGCTCTCAGACCCTACATTGCAAGTCTTGAGGCAGGTAGCTAGACAGCACCTGATTCTCAAGGAAAGGGGGAATCTGCATACTGGGACAAAGGGTTACTATACAGGGAGTGGGACCCCTGAGTGAGGGCTAGAAGGTGAGAGAGTACAGCAGTTGGTAGTGCCTAGAGCCTACCGTTTGGTGCTTCTAACCATAGCCCATGATATTCCCTTTGCAGGTCATATGGGCATAAAACATACAAAGATGCATATTATGCAGAACTTCTATTGGCCTGGAATTTCCAGATATGTAACAGGGTACTGCAGGACCTGTGAGCAGTGCCAAATTGTAGGGAAGGCAGGAGATAGCCTGTGGCTCTGAGGTAGCGGGCGCCAGGGGCTGCAAAAGCACCTTACTGAGAACCGGCGAGTGGCCTAGCAGAGGCCTCATCGTCGGTTTTGGACCTCGGATGATCCTTTTCCTTGTCCTTGCGTTTTTTTGTAAACTCAGATTATCGGCTGGTCCGACGGCATTATATAATTAAATCTTCGGCCAAAGTAATGAAATGCAAAATCAAACAGACGCTTAATAGTGCGTTGGTTAAATCTAGCACAAAACCGACAGCTAGCAACGTTGTGATCAGGGCCTAGGCAAGGGATACAGTAAGAGTGAAAATCCTTATGAGGTGTTTGTTTCCCACAAGCAATACAATTGTTAACTTTTTCTGACATCGGTCTGGAGCAAGAAAAAAGTTTCCCCAACGGGGTACTTAGCTTTAATGAAGACTTCGGTTCTGAAATTTGGATTTGAAAATGTCAGGAGTCGGCCGACCGGCACTTGCGAACTGCTTTTGCTTCGGGCACCGCACGGCAAGAATGACTGAAGAAAATGGCATTGGCTGCATCTTTTATACCCCTGGCACACTGACGTCAAGGAGGAGGCAACAGCAACCGACGCCGGACCTAGACTTTGGACTTTGGAATTCTGGCCGACTGAGGGTAGCCTGCCAGCAGGATAACCCAAGAGTAATGACTGCAACAGTTTAACACGATGAACATCCATCCCTTGCTGCATGCAGTAGGTTTATCAATCATGTTAGAAAGAAAATTCCCATTATTATGAATGTCTGGATGAAAACACATTATTTTAATATGAAGAATATCAATCAATCAACCAATCAATGAAAGAAAAAATAAACCTTTTATCAAATTATCACGAGTAGTTCTAGCATACACAAATCTTATTTGGTCTAGGCCAATCAACAGCAGGAGCATTCTCTCAAATATTCTAGCTAAGAGGGCACTGAAAGGTTAAACTTTATAGTCACTGACTTCAAAAGAACAATTACTGCCACCTCCAGGAGAGGGGTAGGCTGAATTGACTGTGAAATTATACAAAATCATTTCTTTATCCAACAAATATATTTACTGCTTTCAAATCATCACAACCAGGTGGCTTACCTTTACCCAATTCAACCAACAACTGCTATAATTCCTCTAATGCAAACTCCTTCATGAAGTAGTCTGTCTAGAACTGATTAAACTTGTTAAAATGTATGGAATTCAAAAAATGCAACTAATTGTTCACTAGTGCGATATCTGCAGCATATAACTGCTCATAAAAGCTAGCAAAACAGTTTAATATAACTCCAGGAGTCTTTTAGCATTTCTCAGACAAGTGGGCCTTTATTTTATTAATTGCTGTATCTCCTGTTTGCTATCTCTGCCTTAATACCAGATATTTGTGATTACAAGGAACAACCTAAAAATCCTTAGTTTAACTAATCTTTAAGTATGTTCATCTTCCCCATTTTCAGTTTTATCCTATATATCTTTACTTCTCTGTTCTGCAATAGTAACCTTCCTCAATAGCATCATAACATACACTGAAAAACTCAACTGGGTATTGTCACTACTTGTTATCTACAATTTTCACCTTTCCTGTTTTTCTGTAATTAAACCTCCATCATGTGACTTTGCAAGAGGTTACTCTGATATTACATTTTCTTTCTTTTTTTCCCCTACCTTTTGCCTAACTGTGGCAAAGGTCAGCCTTGCCATCAAGGGTGGTTTGAGTTTTTAAGCCCTAGCCAACTGCACTCATCCAGTGCTTTCCTCGGGGAAGACATGCAATGGGAGTCAATGCTGCACTGCCCCCTCACTTCTTCAAAATGCCAAGGGTAGCAGGATGCCACACCCACCCAAAGAAGGCACCATTTGTTGGTGGATTCCTTGGTCTCCATCATGGAAATCCAATCTGCAACTGTGTTCCCCTTGTCTTGAATAGACTCTTCCTCTCCTGTATGCACCAGCAAGTGCTTCAGTGGCTAAATTAATGCATGTTACATAGGCCATAATCAAGGCTCTAGCTCTAGACAAAAAAATATCACTCTCCAGTGACTCAAACTAGAACCTATCAATATGCAATTTTAATAGGAAAGTAACACTGTTGGAGAGGTGTCCAATTTACCCATCAAACAAGTATATTTCTATGTAATATTTGTCAGTTCTATGGCCTAATTCTACAACAACAAACAGTACTGATACAATATTCTGTACATGTCCAACAATACCTTCATTGTGTGTGTGTGTGTGTGTGTGTGTGTACACACACACACTATATATATATATATATATATATATATATATATATATATATATATATATATATATATATATATATATTTATGGGTCTATGTTGCTTGCTCGAAATCCCAGAATATCGAACAAGCAACATCAACACCCATAAGAGCGAACCTGCACTACAATGAAAGTGCATTATTGCAAAAGCCGGTTTTCAGAACCGGCTAAAAAAAAACAAAAGAAATACTGATAAAAGACCCCCCTCCACCCTCTCTACTTAAATATACAAACTCCAAGATCGCACTACAGTGTAGTAACAGGAAACATTACACGCTGTATGCAGATCTCCATGCAGTCCGGTCGAGCTTTCACAAACTAGATCATATGGGGTCGGCCATATGAAGTTTGAGATTGTGGGAATTTGACCATTTGCAGTAGACCCATATATATATATATATATATATATATATATATATATATATATATATATATATATACACACACACACACACACACACACACACACATATATACGTGTATATATATATATATATATATATATATATATATGCATTTATATAAAGTTTTTTTCTGCAAATGTTTTATTTACACAAGAGCTTGAATGTACTTTGTATGAAGCAAAAATATACTGCAGTCACCTGCCCATATTACTGGCCCTCCTGGACGACAATCTAGTCCCCAAGCAACAGTGTTACTTCCATTTTAGATGATCTTTGGGATATATACACACTAACTAATCCACATAATGTCACACTATCTTTTTCTGACATGTATCCATCCTCTCTATCACGTCAAAAGGTGTACCTTGTACCAATGTAACTCCACCTATACATCCATTCAAAGGATATGAATCAAAGCAAAATGCACGATAACCAGATTTGCTTAACATCAAATGTCCATCTCCATCTCATTGTGCTTCCTTGTCTGTACAGGCTCCGGACGGTCTAGATGAAGGAATTCTTGCTATTGTTTTAAGGCCAGAGTTAATGGTCAGAATTTCATGCATAAATGTCCTTTATTGTTCTGGTTTCTGCCCAGAGGTGAAGAATGTAAATTTAGTTTCTGATAGCCTGGGAACCTAGGGAAGTGTGAAGAATGATCTAATGTGAACCAAGAATATGATTTTAAAAACAGAAAGAATCAGAGAGCATATTAAGCATTTTTGTCTTGACCATCCAACTCATCACTGTGTATATGTAAGTTTATCTTAGACTTGTGTTTTCTCTTAGAAATAGCTAGAAACTGGAAAGATTAGACTTAGTGTTTTTCTGTGATGTCAGAACTGTACTATGAATTATTTTAAGTATTTTTCTGTGATCTCTGAACTCTTGACTAGCACTGTGTAGTAAAAAGTACCGTCTTGTGTTTTGACTATTTGTTATTAAATATTTTTAAACCTTCTCAACTGTGGCTGTTTTTGTAGAGATAATTTAAGCTCTTTAGAGTACCTGCATGCCTCTGGTAAAATTGTACAAAGCCACTCCAATAGCTTTAGCCATGTGCTATACTACTAACTGGATAATAATATTGCACAGTAATACTTGGACACCCTTTTAAGGGCCTTTGAGTAGTTGATAAATATTAGTGGGTGGTGGCAGCTGATACTACCGTATAGTCTGGGAAAAGGGGGCACAGCTGGAGAACCTGTGCCAGTCTTCCCCAGGAGTGTCTGTGTGGTTATATAAACTCTTCTCAAAGTGTGTGTGTGTGTGTGTGTGTGTGTGTGTGTGTGTGTGTGTGTGTGTGTGTGTGTGTGTGTGTGTGTCAGCTACTTGGGCAGGTACATGAAGCACTGGTTGGACAGAGAGGGTGCTGGAGGTTTTAGCTTGCCCACTAGGCTGATATCTAGACCATATAGCTGTGCCAGTGGGGAGTCTTATTGGGGACCTGGAGAGCAAGGGAGGGACCAGCCCGGGAATGACTGTGATCTCTGTGTGCTCTTAAGGGAAATTGCACTTTAATATATGTATTTGTTATCCTTTCCTCCTATATGAGACGCCCCTCACTGGTGCTAGTGGTAAGGATTGAGGCTCCTTGATTGCTGGGCCTGGGCAGTGGTAGGATATCCACATCACATATTAATTGGTGGCAAATACCAATTGGCTTGTAGTGGTGTGGGTAGAGTGACTTCCTGTAGCTTGGGTACAGTGAGCTTTGAAAGTGTTTTGTACTCTAAAGCAGCCACACACTGAATACTCAAGAGTTCAGATCACAATTATTTTATTTCTTTTGTTAGCTTAGTTAGTCAGGGTGAGCAGGAAGCATGTCAGCAGAGGAGTATGGAAAGCTGACAAGGAGCCGGCTGGCTGAGATGTGCCAAGCTAGGGGACTGGTGCATGGAAACCTGATTAAGGCAAACCTGACTGCAGCCTTGGTTACAGCTGTATCAGAAAACAGCAACCAGGAGGACAATCAGACTGGCAGTGGAGATATAATACCTTCGGAGAATGGAGAGCTCAACCTTTCTGCAGAGGTCTTAAAAATCCATCTAGAGCTAAAGAGATGAGTTGGAGGCAAGGTGTTTGGAGATAGAAGCAGCTGAGAGACTGAGGAGTCAACAGGCTGAGGAAAATGAGAAAATGCTATGCCTGGAAGCCGAGGAAAAGGAGCAGCAGAGGAAGCATGCGAGGGAAATGCTGACTCTTCACCTGAATGATAGAGGTAATGGGGAAGGGAGTAACTGGACCCCAGAAGCACAACAGGTCAGTAAATTTCTTCCCCAGTTTAAAGAGGGGGATAATTTTTATAGTTTCATTCATATGTTTGAGAGGGTATGCAAACAGTATGGGGTTGACCAAAGGCTCTGGGTATGGTTCTTGACCCCCTTAACTCCATGGTAAAGCTGTAACTGTTTTGTCAAAAATGTCTGATGTTGCATGCTTTGATTATACTGCTGCTAAAAAAATCACTTGTTAGAATTTGTGAGCACAGACGCAAGGCAGATGAAAGTGTGTGTGAATATGTTGCTGAACTGGGCACTTATTTCCATAGGTGGGTGAGTGGATGTCAGGTCACCACTTTTGAAGGGCTGGCAGACCTTTTGGTGAGGGAACAAGCCCTTAGCTCTTTGCCTAAGGACACAAGGATCTGGTTAGCTGATAGACAATGTGCTACTTCAAATGAGTTGGGGAAGAAGGGAGACCGATACCTGGCAAGCAGAGCAGCCCTGCACAGGAAAGGGATTCCCCGTACTGCTCATGGGTCTAAAGGTACCCATGGTAGGCAGCACAGATTGCCACAACAGAATCTGCCAGTAGCACGGGAAACCACTATTCCAGGTACATGTCCAGGAGCTATGGTTAAATGTTTTGAATGCAACCAGTGGGGCCATGTGGCATACAGGTGTCCACGGAGGCAAGATGGGGAAAAAAGGTGAGGGAGCCAGTAAGTGGGAAAGACAAAATGCCAAGAGTATGTTGTCTTGAGACAACAGGGGTACCAAACTACCATCCTGCAGATGTCCTGATAGGGAAGGATTTGGATGAAGCAGTACCATGTGCTTATGCAGTTACACTCAGTAAGGCTAGTAGACAAGCATGTGGGTCTGGTAGCCTGGGGGAGACCTAGACAGATTGTCTACTTCCAGCCAGGACTGGTGAGGTGGTTACTTCAGGGAGGGAGCTACCCTGCAGCAATGAGACTGAAGGTGAGCCACAGCTGTTTGGGGGCACTGATGGTCCCTTGGACAGAGTGACTGCAAAGGTAGAGGTGAGTAGTAGTACCCAGGCTGACAGTGAGGTACCATTGTCAGAGGATGTCAGACTTGCTGTGGAAGGGGAGCTGGGAAGGGTTACAAGGAGAGAATTGAGACAGGCTCAGCTCTCAGACCCTACATTGCAAGTCTTGAGGCAGGTAGCTAGACAGCACCTGATTCTCAAGGAAAGGGGGAATCTGCATACTGGGACAAAGGGTTACTATACAGGGAGTGGGACCCCTGAGTGAGGGCTAGAAGGTGAGAGAGTACAGCAGTTGGTAGTGCCTAGAGCCTACCGTTTGGTGCTTCTAACCATAGCCCATGATATTCCCTTTGCAGGTCATATGGGCATAAAACATATAAAGATGCATATTATGCAGAACTTCTATTGGCCTGGAATTTCCAGATATGTAACAGGGTACTGCAGGACCTGTGAGCAGTGCCAAATTGTAGGGAAGGCAGGAGATAAGGTGAGAGCTCCTTTGATGCCTTTGCCTGTGATTGAGGAGCCATTTCAGAGGGTAGCTATGGATATTGTGGGGTCCTCTGAGTACCCCAAGTTCCACAGGAAAAAAGTATATCCTTGTGGTAGTGGATTATGCTACATGATACCCTGAGGCAGTAGCTTTGTCCTCCACTGAGGCAGAGAAGGTGGCAAATGCTTTGTTAGAGATTTTCAGCAGGGTAGGTTCCCCAAAAGAAATACTGACTGACAGAGGTGCCAATGTCATGTCAGACCTGCTTGCTTTCTACGGAAGTCCTGTGGGGTGAAGCACATGAAGACCAACCCCTTCCATCCCCACACTAATGGTCTTGTTGAGAGGTTAAACTCTACAATCAAGTCCATGCTACGGGCACTTGCAGAACAGTTTAAGAGGGAGTGGGACAAATATTTGCCCCATCTGTTTGCTTACAGACAGTTCCCCATCACAGGTTTTTCACCCTTTGAGTTGCTGTATGGGCATAGAGTGAGGGGACCTCTAGATTTAATTCGAGATGAGTGGGAAGGTGAGTGCCAGTCTCACAAGGAGTCTGTTGTGGTATACGTCCTAAACCTCAGGACAAGGCTCAGGAAACCCATGGGCTTGGCCCAGGAGAACCTGGCAGAAGGCCAGCAACAGAAAAAGGTGTGGTATGACAGGAATGCTCGAGCTACAGAGTATGCTTTGGGGCAGCAGGTAATGGCTCTCATTCCTGTCAGACACAACAAATTGCAAGCAGCTTGGGAGGTGCCCTACAAGGTGGTAAGAAAGGTAAGTGATGTTAATTACATGGTGGAACTGCTAGGAGGAAGGCAGGGGCACAAATTGTTCCATGTTAACATGATGAAACCTTACCATGACAGGGAGCTCCTTGTGCTGATCATTTGCAGTGGATTGCAGGAGACGTCTGAGGGAGATCTGGGGACGGATCTCCTCAGTGAGGCTCGGACTGACACCTCAGTGGAAGGGGTAGCAATGTCCCAGCAGCAGTCTCCTACCCAAGTTCGAGACATCCGAGCAGTGTTGCAGGAATTTGAAGACATGTTCACTGGGAAACCAGGGTGCACCCATCTGGGGCAGCACCAGGTGGATACAGGACCCCAAAGGCCTATTAGGCAGGCCCCTTATAGAGTGCCTGTGAGAGTCAAACAGACTCTCAGGGAGGAGGTACAGGAGATGTTGGAACTAGGAGTGATTCATGACTTCAACAGTCCCTCGGCCTCCACAGTGGTGCTGGTGCCAAAGAAGGATGGCAGCACCAGGTTCTGTGTGGACTACAGGAAATTAAATAGTCGCACAGAGTCAGATGCTTACCCCATGCCTAGGACAGATGAGGCCCCTAGAGCAGCTAGGTGCGGCTATGTATCTTACAACCATTGATCTTACCAAGGGTTACTGGCAGGTGCCCTTGACTCCCAGTGCTAGAGAAAAGTCAGGCTTTGTAACTTCTTTTAGCTTGTATGAGTTCACAAAGGTGCCCTTTGGGATGAAGAATGCCCCAAGCGACTTTCCAGAGGCTGGTAGATCATATCCTAGCAGGAGCAGGAGGGTTTGCCCTTGCTTACCTAGATGATTTATTTATTTTTATTTAACATTTGTTGACCGGGAAAGTCCGACTACAGCCTGTTGCCATCTACAGCCATTTCTGGCCAGAGCACCTTTTAGCATATCAGGGAGGTGCTGGGCAGACTACAGAGGGCAGGGTTGACCATTAAGCCAAGCAAATGTCAGGTGGGTATGGCAGAGGTCTCCTACCTAGGACAGAGTGGGGAGTGGTAAGTTAAGGCCAAAACCTGCCAAAGTGGAAGCCATTCAGGCATGGCCTGCACCTGTTATTAAAAAGCAGGTGAGGGCATTTTTAGGGACAGCAGGGTACTACAGAAAGTTTGTCCCCAGTTATAGTACCCATAGCTGCTCACCTCATAGCCCTGAAAAGGAAGAACAGGCCGTATAAGTTAGTGTGGATCCCAGCATGTGAGCAGGCATTCCAGACGCTTAAAAGAAGCATTGTGAGAACCCCCCCCCCCCATGTTAGCCAATCCAGATTACAGCAAATAATTTGTTGTGCAGTTGGATGCTTCGAACCATGGGGTGGGGGCTGTACTTAGCCAGATTTCTTCAGAGGGGGAAGTGCACCCAGTGGTTTATCTCAGTCGTAGGCTCCAATCCAGGGAGGAATGCTATGTAGCTGTAGAAAAGGAATGTCTAGTCATAGTGTGTGCACTGCAGAAATTTCAGCCTTATCTGTATGGAAAGAAATTCACTGTTATGACAGATCACAACCCCCTAACATGGTTAAACAGAGCCAGCCAGCAAAATGGCAAGTTGCTAAGGTGGAGCTTGGGGTTGCAAGCATATATGTCATGTCTTTGCAGCACCACAGTGTGATTAGCACTGTCTTGGCTCCAGTATCCATGGAGGATATTTCAGATGAAACCAGAGGAAGGTGAACCAAACCCGATGAGGCCAGAAGGGGGGCAATGAGGATGACTGAGCCTTTCAATCTGCTTGCCTTCTGAAGAAATTTCAGGATCAGTGAAACAGGGGGATAAGCATACAGGAGACTTGAGGGCCAATCGTAGACCAGTGCGTCCCTCTGGGAATCTCCTGGAAGGGGGATCATAGTGAAGAACTTGGTGCATTTTTTTCTTGAGGGGAGAGACAAAAAGGTTGCAGCAAGGTTGACCCCAGCGGTTGAAGATCATGCTCACCAATGACTGATTGAGGGACCACTCAAGAGGAACCAGGACTGATCTGCTCAGTCTGTCCACCAAGTTGCTGGCTTTCTCTGGAATGTGCATTGCGACCAGAAGGCAGTCCCGAAGAGAACGCCCATTCCCACACCCTCATGGCCTCCCTGCACAAAGTGTACAAACAGGTTCTTCCTTGCTTGTTGATGTAACAGACTATAGACATGCTGTCGGTGTAAAGTGGAATAGTCCCCAAGGGGAGAGCATCCTGAAAGGCTTACAACGTTAGGAGAACTGCTCTCATCTCTAGGACACTGATATGCAACCTGGTCCCACGTGCCTTGGACCATCTTCTCACTGTAATGCCCCCCACCCAAACTGGAAGGTGTCCGTGGTCACTGTGGCTATTGGGGGTGGGTTAAAAACAGTCTGCCTAGAAGGAGATTTCTGACTGAATCTACCACCTGATGTGCCATTTGCAAATGGGAGTCAAGTTGATGGGACTAGACAGAGGCCGACAGAGAAAGGACCATTGCACTGCCAATGTCCACTGAAGAATCCGTATGAAGAACCTTGCTAGAGGGACTAACAATTGCTTCTGACATGGATCCTAGGACTTGTAAAATTAGCCATGCAAGAGGGACTGGTCGGATAATTCCCAGACTTGATTCCTCAATGTTATTATGCAGTGCAAGGGAAGGGAAGCTATCTGACCTCTCATGTTCAGCTGCATTCCTATGAATTCTAGGTTCTGCACAGAAGCCAGATTGGATCTGTTTAGGTTTATAGTATTGCCCAGGGAGTGTGAAAGTTGGATTAAGTAATCTCTGGCTTGGATAAGCTTATGCCTCATGGAACTGGTAAGGAATCAACTGTCTAAGTATGGAAACACCCGGAATCCTTTGTCGCTCATGTGAGTTGCTATGAACGTCATGCATTTGGTGAACACCTGGGGGCTGTGGTGAGCCCAAAGGGCAGTGCTCTGAACTGAAAATGATTGGCTTCCAGCTGAAAGCACAGGTATTGCCTGGAGCACCTATCTATTTTGATGTGACAGTACACATCGTTCAGATCTATTGAGCACATCCAGTCATCCTTGCGTAGTAATGGCAGAATGGACTGAATCATAACTATTCAGAACCTCAACTTCTTTACATAAAAAATACACGCAAAACAAAACTCCAAACTGACGAACTCAAAGAAAGCAGCTGGCTGTGACATAGTTCAAGTAAGGAAACTGTTACAAAAGTAACAACCAAAAGCAAAAAATCCAACTGAAAACAAAGTTGTTAGAGAAGTAACAAGTTTAATGATAAAATAAATCCACAACGTACTGCAGTACACAACAATTCCAACTTGCTTAGATCCGGAATGGGTCTTAGGTCCCCTGTCTTTTTAGGCACCAAAAAGAAGGGAGAGTAGGTTCCGAATCCTCTTTGACTGGTTGGGACCTCTTGGATAACTCTCTTTTGCAGCAGTTGTAGAATCTCCTGTGCTGCCTGCTCCCTCTGACTGGGTGGCTTTTGGGGAGGCTCTTGGTGTTTGGAGGGGGGAAGAAAATGGGAATGCAGTAGCCTCAGGATATTATGCTTAGCACCCAGGGATTTTGAATCAAATGGGTCCGGGCTTCTGAATACAAAGCAAGTCGACCCCCAACTGCCTCCAGAGATGGACAGTCAGGCAGGTCTTCAGGAGCGCTGCTAGGGCTTGTCGGAAAAGGTGTCTCCGAAGCCCTGGATTTGCAGATCCCCTCTGTCTCTAGAGCGGCACCTACCATTAAACCCTCCTCCTCTGCCTCTAGAGGAGGGTTCTCCATAAGGGCCCTGGAAAGGCCCTTGGGACTTACGAAACCATATTTTCTTGTCTCTGTGTTGGTTCCTGGAGAAGGAACTCTCAGGCATAGAAAGTTTGACAGGTCTTCCTGCCCTTTTCGCTGCAGATGAGAGCATCTCTAACTGATGGCCCAAAAAGTGAAGAGCCATCATCGGGGGCATTCACAAAGAATGCCTTGAAGGGCACAGCAAAATCACATTGCCTCATCCAGGCATGCCTCCTTAGCAAAAGTCCTGAACCAGCAGCTTGTAAGTACCTTCCATTGTATGGGAGATTAACCTCATCGAGGAATGGGTGACAGATGAGAGAGTGGTCAGCTTGGGAGAAAATTTCTTAAATTCCTCTGCAGGCATGGATTCAGAGTGACAAACTGAAAGCTCCTTGATCAGATCTCTCTGCAGCCGGGTAAGGTGAGCTAGGTAATTTAACAACCTCAGCGAAAGGTGGCTGAGGTGTAAATGCGCTTTCCAATCCTGTCCAATGTTCTAGACTCCTTGTTAGGTGGACGGATATTGGCAGTCTGTTCTGCCAGTTGTTTTTAGTGGCTGTAGCCACCAAGATGGCATCAACTATGGGACCCGTAATCCAATGCTTTCTGTGTACTGGTGGAACCAGGAACCTATCAGGGCACTTGGGAATGGGCTCAAAGATGTCTGGTTCCTTTCATGCCCAGTGGGAAACCAAATCAGCAAGGTCTGCTGTAGGGGTCACCCAGGGCACAGGCAGACCCACTCCAAATGCCTTCAACAGCACTGACTCCTTGGAAGAAGAAGGTTGGGCAGACCACTCATCTTTCTGCATCAAGATTTCCAGAATGTCTCCGCGGGAAATGTCCTCAGGTAGGGATCGGAGAGCCTCTGGAGCTGAAGATGGCAGGAGGCCTCTTAATATCAACTTTTTACATCTGTTGGCTAGGGCCCGTGAATTGAAGGAAGCACAAACTACACACACTACCTTTGGATGATCTGCACCTAAGCAATACACACACTCCTTGTGGGCATCCTGACTGGGGATTTTATGCCCACAAGAAGTGCAACGTTTAAAGCCGAGGGAGGGTTTGTCAGACATAATACAACCCAAAGGCCGCCAAAACCAATTGACACTTGTAGGTTCATAGGTTGCTACTAGGCTATTGGCCCTAGAGCCTATGTAAGCCTAACCAAAAAGGTACCCTGGCTTTTGTCACCCAAGAAAATTATTTTCCTGTGCCCGAGCTGAGCCACAGAAGTGATCCACAGGGTGAATTTCCTATTTCCCATCCAATTATCAAGATTTTTCTTGAAGAGTGCTAATGAGGAGCTTTGTTTGATATAGATAGGTAGTTTGTTCCAGAGTTTGGTAAGTCTCTGGGACAGGAATCTATCCCTCCAGCATGTTCTGTTTATTGTGGTGACAAGGTTTTGGTCCCTAGAGCGTGCAGCTTGGAGGGACTGGGATTTCTTTAAGTGGAGCATGTCCAACAGCTCTGGGTTTGACAGCTTTGCATGTTAGGCAGAGATTGCCTCTGAGTAGGCGATATGCAATGGAGTAAAGCTGGAGTTTTTTGAGACTGTCTGCGTAGGGCATCTGTTTGAGGCTGGTAATCCTCTTTGTAAAGTATTTCTGTGGCCTTTCCAGTTGTTGTAGATGTCTTGTAAGATACATACCAAAAGGGGCGTTGTAATCTATAATGGGTCTAATGAGTGATGAGTAGAGGGGAACAATGACCTCTTTTTCCTGGATGAGAAACTTTTGTGATGAGGTTTGCCACATAGAAGGATTTCCTGACTACTGTTGCGATGTGATTATCAAAGGAGAGACTACTGTACACCTGTGTCCCAAGGTCTCATCACACTTTCCGTGTTAAGTAGACTACCGCCTATGCTGTAGTTCATGGGCACAGAGTTTTTACCAAAGGGGATGACAATGCACTTTTTGGCATTGAGCTTGAGGCCATGGCTTTGACACCAGGCATCTGTCTCAGTGAGGCCCTTTTGTAGGATGTCCACATCATTAGAAGTTTCGATTATGGCTCCTAGTTTGCAGTCATCTGCAAACTTTGTTAATCAAAGACCTTGTGTGTTAGCCTGTACTTCAGAGAAGTAGATACCAAATAAGAGAGGACCCAGGACTGAACCCTGTGGTACTCCACTTGTCACTGGTCTGAAGTCGGATTTCGAGTCTGCTACTTTCACAGTGTGGGTTCTGTCAGTGAGCCAGCTCGCAACCCACCTTGTGACACAGGGATTTATACCTAGTTTAGTGAGTTTATCTATAATTCCAGATTGGGGGATACTGTCGAAAGCCTTGGCGATATCTATATAAGCTGTGTGAACCACCTTACCCTCATCTACGACTTTGGTGACTGCTTCAAAGAAGTCTATCAGGTTTAGAAGACATGCTCTGCCCTTTACAAATCCGAACTGGGTGGGGTCCAGAGTTTGGAGATTACCAATGTCTTTGTTTATAAGTTCGATGATGCATTCTATGGCCTTGCAGACCAGGCTGATTAGGGTGAATGGGGCAGTAGTTTCTGGGGTCTGTGGTGGCTCCCCCTTTCTGGAGTGGGATAACAATCACTGTGCACCATTCAGTGGGCACAAAGCCTGAGGTGAGGCTATGATTGAACATGGTACTTAGGTGGGGTGCCAGTTCGTTCTGTAGTTTGTGTAGAATGCATCCTGGGATGTTGTCAGGTCCATGGATGCTGTGTTCTTGGCTTTGGAGAGGGTGTTTTTTACCTGTGCAGCCGTGACTACAGGAACTTTGCATTCTTCCAGTATAGAGAAGTATAACGAAAGGTAACTGCAAAAAAATTTAACTAACTTTTTTTCTTTTGATAGGCAGAAGAAGAGAGAAACACTCACACACCCACACGCTAAAGGTTTTAATGAATGAACTACGAAGAGGGAGGATAACTTACAGAACCAACGATACTGAAATTATCACTAGCCTGGATTACGGAGAAAAACTAGCACAGCTCAACAGAGCAGAGATCCGTGTCTGGATGCTGAAGAGGTAAACGAGATCTGAGTTGCTTGGGTGGGTGTAGTGTATTATGGTGAAGAGGAAGTAACCCAAGAGTCAGACCTAAGACCCTATAATGAGGAGGAATGAAGAAGACAAAATCAGATATTTTTTTTAACCAAGTGTTCTGTGTCCTGTATTATGCTTCCCCATCCAGCAGCTGGTCTAACATCTTTTGCCGAGTGCCTTAAAATTATCTCTACCAATATTCCATGCCTCCTGCACAGGTCTGGGCCTTTGCTCCTTTTACAACAGTTTTTCACTTCATGGTGCAATAGCTGCATACCTATGTTATGCTTCAGCCTACAATGTGGCAACAGTGCAGTGCAGAATTCTGTTCTTTTTCAGTACTGCAAGCACTATGCATGCCCAGCATATGACACACTATTATTGCAGAATCACTTGCAGTCTCTAATGATTCCTTCCCCTGGTCTTCTAATTTTTATACTGAACAAGTAACAGCAGCTTTTCAACCAGCATCTAATTTCTCCTCCCCCAAACAGAATTGGCTTAAGTCTGTCCCATGTTAATCATTTTTAACCTATAACGCAAAGCTTGATCCAGAAATTCTACACCCATTCTGTGAAGAAAAAATATTAACTTCAGATTGTAGCAGTCTTGTTGTCTTTACTGAAGCGGCTAACCCTCCTCAGCCAGCTCTGTGGTGCAGAGGGATAAAGACACGACTGTGACTCAGACATGTTGGAGCTGACTAGCAACCAAGACAAAGGAGTAGCAGAGCAGGGAAAGTGACCTGAACAGCCAGTGTCAGCTTGTTCATCCTAGAAGGATGGAGCTAGGCTGGTGTGCAATAATACTGGCACTCTGTGGAGGCCAGGTATCAAAGAAAGATAGCACAACGACTAAGAGTGGGCTCTGGCCTCCCAAGCATCGCTTACACTGTAGCTGGTTGTCGATGTGTCTATGGAAGCACTGGGTCTTGCTTCAGAGGAGCACAGATAAGACTGTCAGCAAGAGGGTTAGAACTTAAGCAGGAAAACACTATTTCTTACTAAGTGAAAGCTATGACTCCTGACAGACACACTGCTCTACCTCATGGCTTCTGACATCAGTTGGGAGAAATGAGGCCTTGATGGCCACAAAGACAGAGGGATAAAATAACTCCTCCCTGTTGCATCTTTCTCAGGGGACACATGATGTGTAAACTTTAATTTTGTTGTTATGTGGCTCATAATACAGAACATGTACTACTTTAGCGGCTGCCCAACAAAATGCCTGAAATGTATGTGTGTCCTTAGAAGCACTAGAAAGTCTGTTCATACTGGAGTGGGTGGTCTGTATGTGATCTCTGATGCAATCGAAATAATGCCATTGCTAGGAGTGTGTGTAATTTGGATTCCTGTGTAGAGTTACTAAATACTAGCACTGTATTTGCCAACAGCCTGCATAAAAGCAGCTTCAGATGAAATTTTATCTTGTCTATACAGAGGGTTAACAACTTTCAAACAGCTCTAACAATAACTGTTTCTATACACCAAAACATCCCTTACACTCACACACTACATTGACTGCATATTTTAAGTACATTACAAATCACCCAGCTTCTCTTCCATTTTTTCAAATTTTCTGTTCTTTTAACCACCTGGGGTCAGCCTGACTGGCACTTGAGCCCACATCTAAAATTTGTGTTGTCCTGCCACTGTGAGAGCAGGCAGTGCCTGGACTGTATAATGAAGGTATTACCACCATTACCACGTGTCATACCTCTCAACCTCTTACAGCAAGAAATCTAAACAAACTCATAAATAATGTATGTGTGTGTGTGAGGGGGGGGGGCAAAGGCTCAAAATAGGGGGCAATTTTCTTACAAACTTAGAAAGTTGAAAGAACAACGTTCTGCATTAGCATGAACTTTCTGCAGGTTATGAAGTCTGATACTCAAATGTCTGCCATTTTTTTACTTTAATCCTCAATGGACAATAATTTGCCAGAAAACCAAAATTTTAGGAATAGAACAAAAATATAAGGCAAAAATCTAGACATTCTGTGAAAATCTTGACAACTGAGAGGTATGCCATATATCCCAACAAAGTACAGTAGAAGGTTTAATGGGCTAAAACAACTATACAGCGAATGACACAATTGGTGCTAGGGATACTTTAATAAATACAGTTTGATCCTTTATGTCGTTTGACTAAAACAACTATATTACATCCACATAGACACACACAAAGAACCAGAACCTTCTGACAGTAGCTTAGTGTAATTACAACAAACCAATTATTAAAAATAAAAGAACTTCTGTGGGATGCAGGTAAGAAATAAAGTAGAAAAATAGGTTTCCAAATGAACAGACATTCTACTACATTTAATGCACAGATTTACTACTTACAGAAACAGTAAATATACTTTAAATTAATATATGGCAGAGATGGTACAGTGAGTAGCACTGTACCCTGACAGTAAGAGATTCATTAGTTTATTCTCAGCTGGGGTGCCTTTTGTGTGGAGTCTACATGTCGTTCTTGTGTCCAATTGGTTCTTTGAGTGCCTAAGGCATATACACTAGGGTGATCTGGCATTTCACAAATTGCTCATAAATTGTGTGTGAATAGTTTGTCAATGAGTTTAAATGTGCGTTTTGTGCAACAGACCAGCACCCTGTATAGATCCGGCTTCAATGCCTTGCACTGACTGACTGTTAGGTTAAGCTCTTTCACCCCTGTGACTATATAACGGCTAAAGTAGGTCATCAGAAAATGGATGAATGAAAATGCTGAGTAAAAATGACATAAAAGTCAGAGTTTACTACAAAAGTACAATGTAGAGAACATTATTAAACTGACTCACATGGATGCAGAATGTAGATGTGAAAGTCCCATATCCACATTAATCTTTGAAGGCATTTGGTCATCTACTGGTGATACAAAACCATCAGCATCATCATCAATTTGGTCCAGGAAACTACGAACACTGAATCCTGGTTTCATGGTGACTGCAAAATCAGTATTCACTTTGCTGTCATCCTCTGAGCCATCTTCCTCTTCCTAGGTGAATAAAGAAAAAGTGATACTAAAATCTAAGGACTAGTACTGAAGAAATATAGACAGACAGACAGACAGGTGCACAAAAACAAAAATATAGGAACAGACTCGTGCATGCACTGCAAAAGCCAAACCACCCTGGAGAGGTTAGTCAGGATTCCGCTTCAAACTGTGTATAAAAGGAAGAAAATATACCAGCATTAACTATCCATACGTCAAAAAGCAGCTTTAGTAAAGAGCTTCAAGTAAACCTGCCAATGCAGTTCAGTGTACACCTCAAATGTCTTCCAGATACACAAGTACAATTTTAACCAACATACTGATGCTATCTCTACCTCATAAATACTAAACCAATTGTTGCGGATTTCCAGTATTGTAAGAAAAGCAGACCTTTCTAAACACTCACACCAAGGACAAAATGCCTCACTACCACACTACTACCAGTCAGCAGACAACAAAGAGGCAAAATGACTCCAAGAAGTAAGATGCAGTCCATGAAAAGAAATTGGGATTTAATAGTCTTGGACTCAACCTTCGCATATCCAGCTGCTTAGCTTAGAAGAGGATCAGGTTGTAAAGACTCTTAGGAAACACAAAGCTATTCATGATGGAAGTACAGCAGAAAAAGGTCAAACTACAACTCTAAGTATACAGAATGGAATAACCATGTTTGGCTGAGAGCTGCTGAGACTGAGAAGCCTGAAACTGTAATACTTTCCTGCACAAATGGTTTAATGGATCAATTTTTTTCCCCTTTAAGTTTCATAGATCATGGTATGGTTGGTGGAGGAGCAGACATCCCCTGGTGCAACACAAGTAGCTCCTTGCATTCCTTGAAGCTCTTAAGAGTGATTATGGGGACTTTGCAGCAAAGGACATAAAATGCTTGCAAGATGAAACCTGACGATCCTCACACAAGCAAAAAAATATTTACATTGATTAATTAAAATACACTGTAGGTGGTAGTCTTTCATTTGTCTCCTGCCGTCAATCCCACTTGTGACTGACTTTTCCTAAGATGGCAAAAGCTACCAAAAATTAAATAAAATTCAAACACCGATTACAAACAGGTAATTATATATATATATATATATATATATATATATATATATATATATATATATATATATATATATATTCACATACACACACACACATATACATATTTATATCCATACACTTGGGTACAGATTGCTTTCAGAAGTTGCAAGGAAGAAAATTGCAATCATTCACTTCTTACAGCAAGAAAGAACTAGAGATGAGAACGGCAACTCAACTTTACAACCAGGCTTTCTGCTAATACTGCCAGTGTTGGGGGGAGACCAAATCTGCTCAGGGAATATCCGACTGCTCTAGAAGTGATACAGGAGGTTCTCCTTGTTAAGATTCTGGAAAATATCACCTACATTCAAGTGTTTGAATATATAACCAAATATGACATTCTCAGTCAGCGTCAACATAGTTGTGGTTCTCAGCAACAGTAATACTACTGCAATCCTGTTTCTTACTGATCAGATCTAACCCAATTTCAAGCATGGTAAAATTTCTGTTGCTATCATTGTTGATCTTAGAGTCTTTGACACTGTGGATCATCCTCTCCTGCTACATAAACTCAGTCAGACTTTTCTAATGATGTCCTGCAGTGGTGGTTTATACAATCTCTTTCTAATTTCATCTTCACTCTCACTGGTTCTAACAGCACTCATATTCTGTACTACAGATGGACTTCTCTTTTTACTCTTTGTTAACTACCTTCCTTGGGATCTACCTCACACCAACTGCCTTTTCTCTACTAATGGCACTGTCTTTATTAAAGGCTTCCTGCTTGAAAAGCACATTTCAGTCTGATTTTGCAACTACTTGGAACTGACTTTGCAAAAATACTCAGTCAACACTCACAAAAGCTCAGTAATGTACTTTGACACATCCCAAAGCTAAAACCTCTTCACAACCTTACCATTTATAGATCCATCAGGTTCTCTGTCACCATGTGTTGGGCTAGGATACTTAGGTCTCCTAAATGACCAGCATGCATTACTGCTTTCACATACATGTCAAAACCCAAAGTCTTACCCCAGTTAAGCCTTTACACCAGAATCTATCTCCTTAATGTAGAAGCACAAGTTATATTCATTAATGTACTTCTAACAAGGCTCAAACAAAGTTTGACTATCATTGTCCTGGGTTCACCATACAATACCAGTCTCCCTCAAAAAGCTGAAAATCAAATTCTCAGGTTTATTCACCTAACAAACTTGAACACTGCAACCTTATGCTTACTAAAGGAAAATGGCTACCTGTTACTGACAGGCCCCAATTCTACTTAATACTCTCAGTAATAAGCTTCTTAACCAAATATACCATCCTCTTTTGCTCAATAAAGTGTCTATCACACTCTTCTTCTAATGCAGACCTCCATTTACCCATACTATCTGTGAAAAACTTTTCTCTAAACTTGATCCTGCTTACTGTAACTCTCTACCTGAGCAGACCAAGCAAGCTAAAAATCTTGTGTCTTTCAAGAAGCCTCTCAATTCTTACCTGCTAGAAAAAAAAAATTCAGCGCTTCAGACATGCTGGTAAAAATTCTTCTTAGCCGCATCCTCCAACTATCCTTCCATACTCTCTTCTTTATTGCTACTTTAAAAATAGAGTAACCCCTCTTTTTCCCCATACACTGAGCTTTTATAACAAGGAGATTGACAGGGGAAAGATCTAAAGGCAGATTAAGGTCACTACTGTCTTGTTTTTGGTACACATACTTCTACTATACGTTATCTATATCTCTGCTACACTTCAGTACTATTTTTATTTTTTCCTCTTCCTTTAACTCTTTTACCATATATCATATATTGCACTGTTTACATTAAAATACTTAATTCTTCTGTGTATTATTTAAACTATTTCTAAAATGGGTTTCTTAAACTTTATGCCTTCCATAGTCAATGCATATATATGTTACTTTAAGAAATTTTGATGTATGTATATTGTTACTGTCTGCTTGTCCTGGGGCCATGACCAAAAAGGGTCCTCGGACCAGTTCACTTAAATGGTTACAAACATTACGTAAAAAGGAGGAGGTGTATTCCTCTTAAAGATAAGTACACCTCAAAACTCGTCAAACGGTATGACTCTCGAGCTACTCCATGTCCAATTAACTACAGGCAAAGCCCCCTACCACATCATAGCTAGCTACAGGTCTCCCACCATGAAATAGGAAAAGCATGCCTGGACCTACTGGAGTCACTTGCCTTACAGCCCAACACCTTATTCATGGGTGATTTTAATTATCCTGCCATCAACTGGGAAATGTACACAACCACAAACATGCTGGTTCAAAGGTTCTTGGACTTTGTCAGTGCATATGCTCTGGAACAGCTAGTCAGCACATCCACAAGAGGCTCCTGTGTGATGTCCAACTTGGTAAGATCAGAACATAAATCAGTCTTGTTCAATGTAATTATAAGACCAGATATCCCATCAAGCTCAAAAATACTTAATTTTTCAAAGACAAACTACCTCCTACTAAGTGATGGTATAAGAAATTTCAAAGCCCCCCTTGAACACAGATAACACAGACTCTTATGCAGAGGTGTATGCCAACGCCATGTATAACCATTTACAGAATCCGCTGTACCTGACCAGATTAAAACCAGGTCTTGCCGAAAAGAAAAGTACAGTTTTGTACCTACCATAAATGTAGATGTTCGAGGATCCACATTGCTGCAGTCCTAACTATTGGGTAGTCCGCTGTCCAGTCGGCCCGAATACCAAAGTATATGGCTGACGCCGGTCACGGCGCATTAGACTGACGTCAGTACGTCAGGGTACTAATGCGCATGACCGACGTCATATCCTCAGTCTTTTCTTGCCCCAGATGTCAGAAGACCCTAAAAAGACAAGGCCAAAACCAAAACACACCAAACATACCTGCACCAAAAATATATACAATATATACAAAGGTACCAGACTATAATCTCACCTACACAACCCCCCCTAAACACAGAGGGGAAGGAGGGAGGGTAAATTGGACTGCAGCAATGTGGATCTTCGAACATCTACATTTATGGTAGGTACAAAACTGTACTATGTTCTTCATTCCACATTGCTGCAGTCCTAACACTTGGGTAGAATCCCAAAGCAGAGGTAAGGGAGGCTGGCAAATCATAAGGAAGCAGGAGCTGATAACATGCCTTGCAAAATAGCTGTGGCAAAACCAGCCCTAGACTTAGAGTAGAGAGGAAGGTGGTAATGCTTAGAGAAAGTATGCACTGAACTCCAAGTAGCTGCCTCCAAAATATCCTTAGTTGCCACCCCCCTTAGAAATGCTGTTGAAGTGGCAGTAGCCCTAGTGGAATGAGGCCTAATCCCAGCTGGAATCTCTTTGCCATGATGGGAATAACAAAATGTAATGCAAAACCCAATCCACCTAGAAATAGTTTGTTTTGACACAGGCTTGCCCTGCGAACTCAAAGCAAAAGAAACAAACAACTGCTGAGACTGTCTAAAATCCTTAGTCCTGCTTAAATAATAACGCAATTGCCTGTGTACATCTAAAGTGTGCAAAATCTTTTCCCCTTTATTTTGGGGATCTGCATAGAAAGTAGGCAAATGAATAGTTTGGTTTAAAGCCACACTAGAAACCACCTTAGGCATAAAGGAAGGATTAGTACGTAATGATACCCTATCCTTATGAAAAATCAAAAAAGGCTCAACCGCCATAAGGGCCTGTAACTCAGAAACCCTTCTTGCAGAAGTAATGGCCAACAAAAAGCAGTCTTCCATGACAAGTATTTCAGTTCAGCAGTAGCCGCAGGCTCAAAAGGTTGTAGAGTAAGTTTCTCCAACACAAAATTGAGATCCCAGGCAGGAGTAGGAGCTCTACGTGGGGGTCTTATATTCTTTGCCCCTCTAAGAAATTGCTTGAACAAAGGATGTGAAAACAATGGTGGGTCACAATCATAGTGAGCTGAAATTGCTGCAGCATGAATCTTAATGGAAGAGAAAGACAAACCTTTGTCCAATAACTCAGTGAGATATTGAAGAGCCACACTCAAATTAGGCTCCGAAATCTCCAAATTCTTTGCTGCAGTCCAAAATAAAAATCTCTTCCATTTTTCTGCGTACACTTTCCTTGTACTAGGCCTTCTGGCTTCCATAATCACATTTAAAACTTGTTGAGGAAGTTGAGACCTGCTGTCTTTCAAAACAGAATATGCCAGGCTGTTAGATGAAGAGTTTGAAGCTTGACATTGAGCAGATGACCGTCCCTCTGAGACAATAGGTGTGGAATCAAGGGTAAAGGCCATGGAGGCTTCCTTACCAGACTCCTCAGTAATAGGTACCAGTGCTGCCGAGGCCAATCTGGAGCTATTAAAATCATCCTTGGCTTGTCTTGTCTGACCTTTAGAAGCACCTTTGGGAGAAGAGGCAGAGGTGGAAAAGCATACACATGAAGATTTTTCCAACTGAAAGAAAGAGCATCCACTTTCCAAGCTGTGTGATGAAATCCCTCGTGCAAAACTTTGGCAGCTGGTGGTTTAGTGGAGAAGCGAACAGATCTATGTCTGGAGTTCCCCATGACACTGTCAATTTTGAAATACATGAAGATCCAGTTTCCACTCGTGGGGATCCATGATTTGTCTGCTTAACACATCTGCTAAGGAGTTCTGTGCTCGGCAGAAACCTTGCCTGAAGAGTTAGTTGCAAGCTGAGCGCAGTCTCCCATAAAATCATTGCTTGCCTGCACAATGGGTAAGAATCGTTCCCCTTGTTTGTTGATGTACCACATGACAGTTGTGTTGTCTGTTAGAATCAACACCTGCCCTGGAAGAAGTAACTCCTTGAAAGCCATTAATGCAAACTGGACTGCTAACATCTCTTTCATGTTGATATGTAGATGCTGTAGTCTGGCAGGCCACTTGTCTTGTATCCACTTTCCATCTAGATGAGCTCCCCAAGCAATGTCTGAGGCATCTGTCGTTAGAATCTGACTTGCCTCTGGCGGGTCACAGAGAGTCCCTTGTTTAGGTGACATTCCTGAGCCCACCACAAAAATTCCTTTTGAATGCAAGGTATTATTTGAATGACAGTGTCCAAATCCTGGCAGTGCTGTGTCCATAGATTTTGAGATACCATTGTAGCTTCCTCATATGCAGTTTGGCATTGGGAAGCACCAGAATACAAGATGCCATGAACCCTAAGGCTTGAAGGACTGTCCTTGCAGTCAGCCCGGACTGAAGAGATAATTGATGGAAGTAACTGGAAAGATTCTTTTGTTTGTCCGGGGTTAAAAGGCCATCTGGGCTGCTGTATTCAGTCTCACACCCAGAAAGCACATGTCTTGAGAGGGTACTAGACTGGACTTTATTTCGTTCACAGAATACCCTAGGCATCTTAGCACTGCTATGACATATTCCAAATGCTGTAGAAGGTCTTCCTTTTCTTGAGCCAGAATCAGGCAGTCGTCCAAGTAAGGATAGATTTGAATTCCTTTTAGCCTGAAGTAAGCTATCACTGGAGCCAGAACCTTTGTGAATACTCTGGGCAGTAGATAAGCCAAAGGGCAATGCAGAGAACTGATAATGAGAATTTCCAGCTCGAAAACGCAGATACTTTCTGCAACTTAGCCTTATAGGCACATGAAGGTAAGCTTCCTTGAGATCTAAAGTTACCATCCAGTGATCTTTGCCCAGCAGAGGTAAAAGCTGTTGTAACGTCAACATTTTGAACTTTGGAATGTCCAGATAAGTGTTGAGGATAGATAAATCCAAAATTGGTCTCCACGTGTTCCCCTTCTTTGGTACTAGGAACAGGCGAGAATAAAATCCTAGGCCCCTTTCTGGCACAGGAACTGACTGAATGGCTCCTATTTGGAGCAACAGAGAAATTTGCTTGTGAGCCTCTGTTCTTTGTAGAGGAGGAATGTCTGGCATGCCTTTGAAAGGAGGCAAGGTATGGAAATAAAACCTGTAACCGTGGTGAATGATATCCAGAACCCATTTGTCTTGGGTAATTAAATCCCAATTTTCTTTGAAAAGAGTCAGCCTTCCTCCTAGAGGTGCCGCCAGGCGAGAATGTACTGGCAGCTGAAAAGGCAGGTCATTGGGTCTGCTTACGAAAGGACTGACCCCTGCCCTCACCAGAAGTCTGAGCAGGAGAACTCCCTGTCCTAGGCCTAAAAGAACCTTGAGCTCTGCCCCTACCACGTCTAGACCTACCCCTAGACTGGGAATCATAAGCAGGATAAGTCCACCCCTTAGTAGGCCAATTTCTACTAAACTTGGAGGCTGCACCTGCAAAAAATCCTTAACAGTTTGCATAGACTTAGCCTTGTCCTCCATTTTCTTTAAAACTGCTTCCACAGGCGAACCAAACAACACATCAGACTGTAAAGGAGCATCCAAAATCCGTGTCTTAACATGCTCAGCTAAGTTCTGATCTCTCAACCAGGCGTGCCTACGAAGAACAGAACCAGTGGCAGCCACCCTCGAGGAGGCCTGCACAGCATCAAAACCACACTGCAAAGAATGCTTTCCCACTTGTTCAGAAACATGAACTAAATCCTGCAGCTCTTTACACTCAATACCTTCAGCCAGAGCATCCACCTTAGACTTTAATTGTGAAAGGAGAAAATTCTGATATTTTAACATATGAAACTGACAATTCAACGCCCTCATGGCTAAAGTGGAAGAAGTGTACACTTTCTTTCCCCATCTATCCAAAGCCCTTGCCTCTTTATCAGGAGGAACAGGATTTTTAACCACAGAAGCCTTCACACCTTTAGGCCCCTGAGAGACAGTTTCTGGGTCCGCCCTAGGACTCTTAAAAAGATACTTATGGGCGTCAGGCACCCTATAGTACCTATCCGGTTTAACTGGGGCAGGAGGCAAAGAATCAGGATTTAGTGAAGCCTCTGCAAAAACATCTTCTACCACATTCAGAACAGGAGGTATAGCTAAAGGCCTATGCTGGGGTAAAAACAAGAATTCTCTAAGCCTCTTCCTGGAATCAGAGAAATCTTGACCTTCCCATTTAAAATGCTCCCTCATGGAATGCAGGGTCTCTGAAAAAGAAAAATCCTCAGGAGGCGAAGCTGAAGGAGTAGAATCATCCACATCAGAATCAGAATAAGGAGGATACTCCTGCAAGTCTTCAGCAGAAGACTCAGAAGCCTCCGAACATTGCTCAAAACTCTCAAACTCAGGTTCCACCCTAGGCCTCTTATCAGGAGGGGGCATAGAACCTCTAATCATAGTAATTAAATCCTCTGCCATTTTTAGCATATGCTTCTTAGGCAAAGACCCTGAAACACTCGGAGAAACCCCCACTGAAGCTAAAGTAGGCCTGCCTCTTAAGGAAGCCTTGGCAACAGAAGCGAGGCCCTAACCACCTTAGGAAGAGAGGGAAGAACAGCCACCTGAGAAGCCCCTTCAGCCTGGCCTACTTCCTGAGAGGACACATCCTGCAACAATAAAGTTTCTCCCTGAGACTCCAAAGAAACTCCTGGCAGAACCTCCGGCTCCACTGAGCCCTCTAAAGAACCGGCGTCCGGGACTGTCGGTTCTTCCCTCTAGGCTTCGCTGCTTTGTCCTTGCGCTTTTTGGCTGAAGCGGGCGTCGGAGCATCCGACGGCATTTTATAATTACAACGCTTCCCAAACACTAACCTGGCACAGTCTAACCTCCTCTTAATAGTGCGTTTGTTAAATCTAGCACAAGAGCGGCATCCAACAACGTCGTGCTCAGGCCCTAAACAAGGTATACACAAAGTATGGTAATCCCTATGAGGTATCTGTTTCCCACAAGAAATACAGTTATTCACTTTTTCTGACATCCGGTTAAATACTGAGGCAAGAAAACCAAAATATTCCCCAACGGGGTACTTAGCCAACTTTGATTCGGTCTGAAACTCTGACTTCAGAAACTTTCAGAACGCCAACCTGCACTCGCAAAATTGCTTCTGCATCGGACCATGCGGCAAAAAAGACTGAGGATATGACGTCGGTCATGCGCATTAGTACCCTGACGTACTGACGTCAGTCTAATGCGCCGTGACCGACGTCAGCCATATACTTTGGTATTCGGGCCGACTGGACAGCGGACTACCCAATAGTTAGGACTGCAGCAATGTGGAATGAAGAACATCAAGCCACCCTAGTATAAATAGGGTACACAACAAGAGAAAGAAACTAAATCTCCAAGAAGAGGAGGGAACTGGCTCAGAAGAGAAAGAGATCCCTCTGTAGCTTAAACAAACAAATCAGAGATTTTGTCAAGTTCTCCAACGCTAATCATGAAGCAAAAATGGCCTCCCTAGCTAAAGATAATCACAAGGGATTCTTTGACTATATCTGAAATCTAAAAGGGAATACCCAAGCTAGGAGGTGAACTGATTGTGGATAGTACCACCCATACTCAACTGGAGGTAATAGCCAACCTGCTAGCTGACAGACTTGGAGGAAACTTCACCCCCTGTCCCCTCCAGTCATCCCCCAAAGTATACCTGCCACCATTCCACAGTCTATTATCTCAAGACAGCAGGTCATCTCAGTGTTCTCCAGGGCCAAAAACATGGTATCGATGGGACAAGACAACATCCTAGATTGCCTTTAAATAACTTAAAGCATGGCCTAGTAGACCCACTTGGATCACTGTTTAACCACAGCCTGCAAACTGGTTATGTTGCAGTGGAATACTGGACAGCAACAGTAATCCTTCTGCACAAAGGGGGATCATCAACCAGCCCTGGGAATTATAGGCCCATAAGTTTGACTAGCCTCATCTGCAAGGCCACGGAAAGAATCACTATGGGCTTTATTAACAAGGACATAGGTAATCTCCAAACTCTGGCCTCAACCCAGTTCAGATTTGCTAAAGGTAGATCATGCCTGTTAAACATAGTTGACTTCTTTGAGAAAGTCAAAAAGTCCCTGAACGAGGGAAAAACAGTGCATATTGTCTATCTTGACCTGGAAAAGGCATTTGACAATCCCCCACTCGGGTATTATACAGAAACTCTGCCAACTGGGAATTAACCCCTACATTACCAGATCAGTAGCCAACTGGCTCACCAAAAGGACACATACTGTCAAAGTGGGTGACTTCACCTCTAACAAAAGACCGGTCACCAGTGGCATACCACATGGTTCTGTGCTGGGCCCTTTACTGTTCAGAATTTTTTTCTCAGAAGTCCAGGCAAATTTGGACGGCCTGTGGCTGACCAGGTTCGGTGACGATTGCAAACTGGGAGAAATCATTGAGTCCCTCCAATGATGTTAATTTACTGGAAACCGGGTTAATGCAGACAAACTGGTGCCAAAGCCACGGATTAAAGCTAAATGAAAAAAATGCATTATTATTCCTTTTGGGAAAGCTTACATCCCTACTAATTACATTACAGACAGCAACTCCCCAAGTGTAGACCCAGTGGTAAATTATCTGGGTACTCGGGTTGATAGCAACCTGAACTTTGACCACCACGTATCTACAGCAGTAAGGAAATTCTTCTATGTGGCACATGTTATAAGTAAAGGCATCACATCTAGATTTAAGGATGTTATCATTTCATTATACTTGGCCCTCATCAGACCCGCAATTGAGTACAATGCTCACTTTTGCATATACCTCACCAGACACTTGCAACAACTGGAGACCACAGAGGCTTCTCACCAAGAAATTAGTGGATATACAAAACAAGTCTTGCACAGAAAGACTGAAAGTCCTGTCACTGCACTCAGTCTCCACAGGTTGCTAAGGAGTGACCTGTGCCTGGGCTTACAGGGCAGTCTCTGACCCGGCCCTGATGAAAATGCTACACATTTGTAAATCAAACTGCACTGAACGAGGGTCACTCAACTCCATGGATCTTAATCTTGCTTCTGACATGAACAGGTCATGCTGCATCTCCCAGAGACTGCCACCTCTCTGGAACAAGCTTCCAATTCATGTGAAACAGAGCCCCTCCCTGGCCCTCTTCAAATGCAACCAGATCAGTGGATGGGTGACTGCAAATTCACTCCTGGGATGGTGTCCATGTCCCTCCTGGACAAAGGAAGTTGGTATTAATTATCATAGACCCTTATCTCTGTGAACTTCACTCACCTAACCACCGACTATTAGGATAACTTGGGATAAATATGGCTAGGCTTGCAAGGGCTCTAGGACTGTTAGCCTAGTAGCATTCTATGAAACTATGAAACAAAATTAATAAAATGAATGGCTATACATCTGTAGATAACTTCATGTACAAGGGATTTTATCCTAGATACTTAGACACCTGGTAATTAAATATGCTGTATTCAGAACAATACAGCCATGGAAACTAACTGGAATACCTCTGTGGACTAGGCAACAGATTGCATGAACGATTAGATCAAGCCTATAGCTCATTACCAGTATGGTTAATTAATGAAAATCACACTTTCATAGTGTAAATATACTGTTCAAGGTAATACGACATCAATGAAACAGGGTGGATATACTAAAAATGAAATTATGACTGGATGCCCGCTGGGCAAGTTAAAGTTTAATTTTGAAGAATGAAACAAGACATAGTAAGGTGTCCCACCTGGGCAGCAATTAAGTAATCAATATTCTTTCCTGTTATTAATGATGAAACATTTAATAGTTACTTCAAATCTCCCAAAAGTTTTACCTTTCAAGATTTAGTAGTGATATTAGTAATCGGTTTTCATATATTTGTAAAGTAAACATGTACAACAAATCACTGTACAGATTTTAAGGCAACTGAAATTATGCACTGCCCTAAATGTGCAGTAGCAATCTCTGTTCAAATACTACCCACACTCAAATTTATTCACACCCTTAATGACATGTCATGTTATTCATATGCTATGAATTTTCATCAGCTATGTGATCACAAGAACAAAAGTTATGGAACAAATTAATATTTATTAAACAAGACTTGCTAACAGCTGCAATGTTTTAGCATTTTAAAAACCTTATCTCACAAAGAACTGGTACTAAAAACAAAACAGAGCAGCCTGTAAAGCAACATGTCAAACTCGTACAACAAACTCCCTTACCCATCAACATTATCCCACACAACATTAAACAAAAAGGCTCTTTCAAAGGCTTCTCAGTCAATGCCCCTCAGATTTGGAATACTCTATCCTTTATAGTTCCTAATCTTTCATAATCACACACCAGCCTGCCACAAAGTATTCAAACCTCCACTAAAAAACATAGCTTAACATTAGCAGGGTACAACAGCAATATGACACAACCTTTAGACCATATAGCTCGTATAATACTTCTCATTAGATAAAGTTCACAGTGACATAAATCTGGTCACTTAAACTTTCCCGAAGCACAACTGTTTCTTCCAGCTGACTAATAGGATTCACCTTAACTACTTCCTCACACTTGGTCACCAACAAACATCTACGACTACAGTAAAAGCTAATTAGTACCACTCTCAACAATTTTCCAAACTACTCACTACATGTAAATACATTTGTGCTATGATGCAACTAAAGATACAAGATTTTTGTGTGATTTACACAATTCCCTCTCACTGTACTCACCTAATATTAAGAGGTGAATAATGCATATGATTTCAATCTGCACTTAGGAAACTAAAGTAAAAAAAAACACTATTAAGCAACTTTTTCTTGTCCGTAACAAGACTAAATGAAAAATTGCATCCCTGCATCTACAGATGTCACAAAGGTATATCAAACAATCATCTCTTTTATGGCTTTTGTAATAATGTAACTACCTTGTATAGTTTTATTTAGTAACCATTTAATTTTCTTAAACTGATTTATTTCTTTATTAAATGTTGAAATTTTTGTTGTATTAGAGGATTCTTTGGTTTATTTTCAGTACTTGATCATTAAGGAGTAAGGGTTTTAAAAAGATAAAAAACACTGCAGGTTTTATGCAGTTTTGATTAAACATTCAATAATTCCATATCACATAATGTCTGAGTATTAACTATGTACCTAATAAATATTCATAACACATTACTATATATGCAAACCCATTACAGATCTATCAAGATTTATATATGTGTGTGATGTAATGGATTTACATATGTCAATTATGTCAAGCATGCCCAAACTTGTGCAGACTTAAGGATGGATTACTTTATTTATGCCGATGTTAATTCTGTAATCTATCAGACTAAGACAAAATAGAATCAGTATATATTACATATGAAAACAAGTCCATAGCTAGGCGAACCACAACTGATGTCCCCCTCTCAACTACAGTTGGTGAAAAAAATGCCTTCTAGAGTTCAGTACAAAAATAGTCCTCCAAGCAAAGAGCTATTATGGTGAAATGTAACAGCTCTTTCAGTTTGAAACTGTAGCAAAGAGCTACTACAACAGTTCCTTCCTACAATTCCCTATGCCCACAAACTGCAAGCAAGTCATTTTAATAACTGTGATTTCAAATAAATACCAACACTATTACAATTACAAATCAGCCACATCCAAAAAATTGATTGCATCACTGACAGGGAATGAATGACACCTCTTCTATTGGGCAGATCAACCCCCCCCCCCCCAAAAAAAAAAAAAAAACTTGAATTAAAGGCAGCCATCCCTTTTGACCCAGCTACTAGCCTTCATTTACTTCTGAACAGGAATAATACTTGGATTTACACCCCAAAATGTGACCAATTGTGATTTAAAATGTAGCTGTTAATATTAGGGTTACCACCTGTCCCACTTTGTGAGGGACAGTTCCTCTTTGGGCAGTTGTGTCCTGCAGAAAAATTGTAAAAATGGCAAATGTCCTGAGATTTTAGTACAAAATTATTTCCTATATTTTATGTAATAGTTGCATAAAACAGTTATTCTGTATCTGAAATGCCTAATGTTATAAGAAACAGAATAAGCAACTAAAATGCTACAACAATAAGCTTTTATTTATGCAAAAAAAGTGAAGTTCTGTCCTTTGTGCTGGCTGTGGTTATGTTTTGACCTGCAAAATCTGACATTTGTACCAAAAATGTCCCACTTTGGGCATTTGAAAAGGTGGCAACCCTAGTTAATATGTGTTTATGTGCAAAGGCACTTTTCAGTTCTGAAAAAAATATCAGACCAATCAGCCTCACTGCCTCTTGCTTTGTGATGCATGCAATTTGAAAAAATATGTACCAGGCATTAATAATTAATAAACCAAGTTCTAGAAGCAAACTGGAATTTTAAAATGAAATTCTATGACATTAAAGTATGTAAGTTGCTTTGCAGGGGATTAAAATTTGAGCCAGAATTTTTTTTACGTTACCAATTTTACTTTCATCAGTAAGTTCTATACTCTAAATATGGTTCAGATGAAGGGAGAGTAAAATTATCACAGTAAACTGTGCAAAATCCAAAACAAGCCCTTGTGAAAGGCCAGTAGTCACTGCTGTTCAAGGGTAAAATAAGGGTTTCCCTAGTGTTTTTTGATCAGTCCTCTGATGGCACTTGAATTACCATAAATATGTAACTGATGTGTTATACTGTCAATAGTGTGTTTAGCTTAGCTGATCTTTTTCCCTTATGCTGTGATGGGTTCTCTGAGTTCACACAACTCAAATAAAAGGGAAAATGTGAACTTTTACCTTTCTTAGAGGCTGGGGTGTATGGGGGGGGGGGGTCAGTTGGTGGAGGGTCTCCCAACACAAACCACTGAAATTACAGCTATTTAGAGATGAGGGTGTTAGTAGGTGGAGGCCCCCCCCAAAAAAAAACACGTTTAATTGTGTGTGATATGTTTTATGTTGCAAGATTATGTACCTATGTTTAAATGTCTTGCAATGTTTTGGGAGGCAATGAGAGTTGTTATTTAATCATTATGGATCCAAATTAAGGCTTATTCAATGCACAGGATGAAAGATTGTGCCTGTATTTGTTTGCTGGACACTTACTGTTACCTAGGCCACATAGAAAGAACAGTGGATTTGGCTACCCAATAGTGTACCTTATAAACACAACTTTCAGTGGTTTAGCACGTTAGTACATGTGGAAATTATGACAAATGGCACATATTTGAAAGTAAATTGGAAAACAAACAAACTGACTTAATATATAGCAAATTATTATCATTAAGGGAACATGGCGCCAGAGATCAGGATTCACAGGTGAAGAAGCCCTAACTTTGTGAAACATTAAATGAAGCCCTTTATTCACGCTGAGTACCAAAATTCCTCATACGGGGCAACTGCACATGTGAAACAAAGTATAGCTTACATGTAATTTTTTGATTTAAATGAGAATATGTCTGATCCCTGCCCAATAATATTCACAGGCCATGACTGATAAATTGACAGTGGGATCCAGTGCAACAAGCTTCTGTCCCTAGAGATAATGGCAGCCAACATATGTACTTTTTACTGGAAGATCATACTTAATTTTAAGATAAGTCAAAGTATCAGGTAGAGTACTTAGAAAACAGAATTTAGCAAAACAAACTTCGGTCTGTATGCATAATATTAACTAATGTAAAATAATACAAAAAATATCTAATGCATAATTTACAGTGCAATTGCAAATTCAGAGAGCATAACAGCACTATTTCTTAAATATTCATACAATATGATTTCATAACATGTTGATATGAGTGACTTCAGAGCCCCCCCCCCCCAAACAAGACAGACACCTGGTAAACACACAAGTTATTCGGTCAACAAAGGATATTGTGGTACAATAGCCACTGTGCAGTAAGAGATGCCACTCGATATACCTCTTATCTAATCAAAGTGGTTTGTCCTTTTGTTAATTAAGAGTTAACTAAGTTAGTTAAATCAGTAACCCCCACTTCTTTAGCTTTCTGCCATTTCAGTCCTAATGCACAACTACAACAATAGCAAGACACATTCTAACAGCAGCAGATGGAAATCACAAAAATATTTTTAAAATAGACCACATATTCTCTTCCACGTGCTGCTCTGCTACTCATAAGCCATTTCATTAATTCACTAATGATCAGTAATCAAAATGCTGTACAAAACTGAGGGAGTAAGAGAAGCAGGACACAGTAGCAGCTTGGCTGCAACCATGAAAATAAATTCTTTGGTGATGTGCAGCAAATAAATGACATAAATTGGCCCTTCCCTTTTTCAGTAACATGACTGGCCATGTTATACAAAGTGCAGCAAGTTAAAAAATCACTGCATATTAAGAATCAACACAGCCAGCCAACATTTTTGCTTTACGTTACCAAGATTACATTGATCAGTGACGTCTATATTTCACATATGGCATAATGAAGGCTAGTTTATTATTGTACTTTGTCACTATAAGTGTTCAGCAGGACACTACTCAGACTTGGTTACATCTACAAATAGTACTTCCAAGAAAGAGCTCCTTCTAAGCCCACCTAAAAATACTGAATTCATCCTGGATTTGTTATGGTTACATTAGGACAATATGTGTTTTCTTAGTTATCCATTACTAAATATATGCATCTTACAGTATTAAGGTTCCTTAATACTTGCTTTTGAGTACATGCTCATTTTTACAGTTAAGAACTACAAAATGTTTTTCCTTTAATTCTGTTCAGTCTAACCAATTAATTCTGCAATACTTTCATGTGTTCCCCTTTCAAATCAGCAAGGTATCAACGCTAATTAATTTTCAAAACAGTAGACTAAAAAAAGACCATCTCTTCAAAGGCATCTTAATGGATCATTATGACCTTTGACCTTTATAATCCATTTTTCTTTCTGCCTTAAAAAAAAACACCATTACATTTCCAAAGCTTTGACACCACATTCAAGCTATTTTTGTCTACTTATTATTGACTGCCTAAGTGAACTGATTTGGCAGGAACCGGGGGGCATACATGTATGTGATCAGCTTCAAAAACAGTGCATGCAAATCAACTAGTTGAAATGTAGAAGGGTGATCACAGAGGCATCTAGCAGAAATTTACCATATGCCAGAAAGCTAAGGGTTCACATGAAGAATGGCACCCCACTGTGGATTTCATCAATAAGAAGGATTATCTGAAGGGATACTACTTTCATTGTTTCCACCAAGAGGGATTTCCTCCCAACAACATACTTATCTCATGCTTTTGCATATCTTGAACACAGGTCTGCTTACGTGCTTTGCAGTGATACTGATGCAAGTCAGAGTGTCACTGTGTAGAGATTAGGATAGAAAGACATTTACAGAGAGACATCTGAGTGAGGTATACCTACAGTTCAAAGGTGAAGCAGGGCAGGTCTTTGGCATTTCCTATGCAGAGATGGGCATTTCAAATTCACACTGGAAAAAGCACTTACAGACAAACCCACCCTGAAGCCATCCCCCAAGTGTGTGCGCGTGGGTGGGGTGGGAGTCTGCTTCCCACAACCCCTTACTTATATACTCTAATTTGAAGTCGCAAATTATGAAGGAAGTGTTAATGCCCTATCTCAAGGTTGCACAATATTGCAGTTAGAGCAAGGTGCATCATTTCATAAGGTGTTTCACTTCATTTCATCTTACCAAAAGATGACAATTTAATTGCTAAATTTCAGAAAAGTACTTGGTGAGCAGTTGTCATATAATAAGATAGGACCTATGATTTGCCAGCTCAACCACAAATGGGAGTATTTAATGTGGGAGTGAGAGATGTAATATCCATATGTCATTAATTAGCCAGTGAAGTAGACTGGTCCCAGGACACACTTCAGACATGGCTCAGGCCAGAAGGAACATTCAATCTACTGTGTGCATCAAACATCGTTTTAAACAGTGGTCTAAGCATAGGCAAGAAAAAAAGAAGTTATGTACTCACCATAATGTTCCATGTTTGTTGTCCATCTCTCCCTTCATTCTTACTGGATGGGTTCAGAGCCGATCTGTGGCTCCAACTCGGCCGAATACACTAGCTCGGAGTCTCTGACTTAGCTCATGGCAGAATAGGTATCCTATCATGCAGTTGTGCAATCTCCAGATCTAGTTTGCTGCTAACTATTACAAAGACTAAAATAACCATATGACATCAGGTCAAGGAAAAACAAAGAGTCAAAGGAGCTCATTTATAAGAGAAAACAACTGTCCACCAGGTCCTCTAGGAATCCTTGGATGGGGGAAGGTGGGAGGGTCGTAAGAATGAAGGGAGATGGACAACAAACATGGAACGTTATGGTGAGTACATAACTTCTTTATGTTATGTTGTCTTATCTTGCCTTAATTTTTACTGGATCGGACAGCGTCCCTAGCACTTTTTCCCAGGGTGGCTCATAGGAGTACACCTTTCAGCACAGTGGAACCAAATGAAACCCTGTCCCTGGAGGCCAAATTAACTTTGTAATGAGTAATAAATGTATGAAGATTTTCCCAAGCAGCAGCACAAACACTGTCAATTGACATTCTGGCCTGGAAAGCAGAGGATATTGCCAGTGCTCTGGTTGAGTGACCTCTAATTCTGAACTGCAAATTTCTATTATTGGAGGTGTATATAAAAGTGATACAATTTGAAAGCCAATTTTGAAAGTGTGACTTTAGAAACTGGCATGCCCTTTTTTGCTTCAGAGAAAGAGATAAACAATTGGTCTGATTTTCTGAAATCTTTAGTTCTACAGAGATAGAATCTGAGTTGTCTATGTACATCCAAATTGTGGAGTTTATACTCTGCCTTGTTGCTATAATTGGGAAAAAAGACTGGAAGCTCAATAGACTGGTTTAGACTGGATTGAGAACAAACTTTAGGTAGAAAAGATGGATTAGTTCTCAGCGATACCCTATCCTTATGGAAAATCAAATATGGTGGTTTGACTGATAGTGCTTGCAACTCAGACTCTTCTTGCAGATGTTATTGCTACTAGAAGTATAGTCTACCAATAAAGAAATCTGAGGTCACAAGATGAGGAGGGCTCGAATGGCGGCAATGTTAGCTGAGACGGGACAAAATTTAAATCCCAAGGAGGAAGGGGTTCTTTTAAAGGAGGTCTAAATAAAGAAGTGCATTTTAATAATGCTTTACACAATCTGTGTGACATTAGGTTAGCAGAAAATTCACCATTGTGGAAATTTGAGATTGCCGCCAGTTGGACTCTAACTGTAGCTGCAGCCGAGCCTTATTGGAATAGCTCAGTTAACAAATTCTAAAATCGAGTGAATTGGAGCAGAGAAGGGATCAATGCTTCTGGTTTATGCCCAGTAGGAGAACCTCTTCCATTTATGAGTATATAATTTTCAGGTAGAATCTTTATGAGAGGATATCAAGATATGTTTTACTGCTGGTGTGAAGTCATGAAGCCTGACTAAGTTTGGAAGTGGAGCAGCCATGCTGTCAAACTGAGGGTGTGGAGAGAAGGATGAACTGTTCCAGACATATGGGTCAGAAGGTCTTGAACTGGGTCCAGAACCCATGGCTTCTCCTGCAGATGAGGCCAGAGGAAGGGCAACCAAATCTGACAAGGCCAATATGGAGCAATGAGAATCAGCCTGCTTCCCAAGGATGACTTTGGGTATGAGGGGAAATGGGGGCAAGGCATAACGAAGTCCCGAGGGCCAATTGTGAACAAGTGCGTCTCTCGGTGTCTCCCCTGGAGGGGGGATTAGGGCAAAGTAGCTGCTGCATTTGGTATTCATGGGAGTGGCAGCAAGGGCTGGCCCCATTTCTGGAAAATCTCTTCCACTATGCTTTGGTTTAGACACCACTCATGAGGCACTAATATTGCCCTGCTGAGCTTGTCCGCTATCATGCTGGATTTCCCTGGGAGAAAGCATTGGGAAGAGATTTCCCATTGCCAAACCCACAAAGCCTCTCGACAAAATGGGGATGATCTGGTTCCTCCTTGTTTGCTTATGACCATGCCACCAACATATTGTCTGAATAGACTGCAATTGTCCCTAGTGGAAGAGAGTCGTGGAGTCCCTGCAATGCCAGAAGCACTGCTCTCATCTCTAGAACACTGATGTGCAAATGGGCCTCATGGTCTTGCCATATGCCTTGGACTGTCCTTCCCAGATAATGTCCCTCCCACCCTATCTGGGAAGCGTTTGTGTTCACTGTAGCAACAGGTTGTTGTGGAATAAAGGGTCTTCCGATGGTCACATGACTGGACTGAGTCCACCACCGTAGATCCCTCTTGCATAACTCTGTTATTCTAATCAGATGGGGCATAGGAAGTTCTTGTAGCTAGCGACCAATGAGAAAACAGGAGCCACTGAAGGATTCTCATATGCATCCTGGCAAGAGGAACTAGAGTTATGGTTGAAGCCATGTTTCCTATAAGTTTCAGAAAGTACAGTTTTGTACCTACCATAAATGTAGATGTCCGATAGGTATGCATCTGCAGTCCTAACATATGGGTTGTCCTGCCTCAGGCAGCCCTTCGGTCGGCCGGATTCCAAAGTCTGGGTCTGGCCTCGGCTGATGTCGCACTTCACCCGACGTCATAGCTGCTATTTATTGGGTATAAAGGCATCAGCCGATGCCATTTTCCTCAGTGTTTCTTGCCCCAGATGCCAGGTGCCCTCTAGGAAGGCTAAATTTGGATAAATGCAAATAATTCCAAACAGTAGAGAGCAAACAATATAAAAGTATATACATATATGTACATATATACAAACAAATACACCATAATAGATTCCCCCAGCTAGCTAAAGAGGGTAAATACCCTAGGAATACCACAGAGGGAAGGAGGGTGGGTAATCCTGACTGCAGATGCATACCTATCGGACATCTACATTTATGGTAGGTACAAAACTGTACTATGTCCTTCAAGGATGCATCTGCAGTCCTAACATTTGGGTAGAATACCATAGCCAAACTGGGGGAGGAGGCACTAAGATCAAGATGGTGTAGTTAAGATCCCTTGCAAAACAGCAGTTGCAAAACCTGCTCGGGATCTAGAGTATAAGGGAAGATTATAATGCTTGGCAAATGTATGCAAGGAGCTCCAAGTAGCAGCTTCTAAAATGTCTTTGGTAGCCACTCCTCGTAGGAAAGCTGTAGTGGTGGCTGTAGCTCTTGTGGAATGAGGTCTGATATTATCAGGAGTTGTCTTTCCATGAAAAGAGTAGCAAAATCGAATGCAATTTCCTATCCAATTTGAAATTGTCTGTTTTGAAATTGCTTTTCCTTGCATTCCTGTTGCATATGCTACCAGAAGCTGGTCAGTTTTTCTGCTGGTCTTAGTTCTGTCCAGATAGTAGCGTAATTGTCTGTGCATATCCAAGGTATGTAGCAGTCTTTCCCCCCTGTTCTGTGGGTTGGGGAAGAATGTAGGTAAATGAATCGCTTGGTTCAATGATACTCTGGAGACCACTTTTGGCATAAAGGTAAGATTAGTTCTCAGAGAGACTCTGTCCTGATGGAAGATAAGGAAGGGTTGTACTGCCATTAATGCCTGTAACTCAGATACCCTTCGTGCTGAAGTAATTGCTAGCAGGAAAGCAGTTTTCCAAGACAAGAATTGTAATTCTGCTGTTGCTGCTGGTTCAAAAGGGGGAAGTGTTAACTTTTCCAGCACAAAGTTGAGATCCCATGTAGGTAAAGGTGGTTTCCTTGGAGGTTTTACATTTTTGATTCCTCTCAAGAACTGCCTGAGTAGATGATGAGAGAAGACAGGAGGATCCATGTTGTATTCTGCGGAAATTGTTGATGCATGAATCTTAATGGAGGAGTAAGACAGGCCATTGTGGAATAGCTCTGCTAAATATTCCAGGATGTGTGCTATGTTTGCCAATGAGACATTTTCTCCCTTTGCTGCACTCCAAATGAGGTATCTTTTCCACTTGGCTGAATAAGTCTTCCTTGTGGAGGGTCTGCGTGCCTCCAGGATAATGTCCTTAACCCTCTGAGATAAACCTGGTTTATTTTGTTTTATGCAATATTCCAAGCAGCTAGCTGCAGTGTTTTCAAGTTTGGATGTAGGATCTTGTAGTTGTCCTGTGTTAGTAGTAAGTGACATAGAGGTAGAGGCCATGCGTGTGTCCGAGACATGCTTCTCAGTAGCGGGTACCAATGTTGCCTCGGCCAGTCTGGAGCTATCAGAATTACCCTTGGCTGATCCTCTCTGATCTTCAGTAGAACTTTGTACATCAAGGGAAGAGGTGGAAATGCATATGCTGTCAGGTTTTTCCAGCTGAAGGAAAGGAGTCCACCCTCCAAGCAAGTGGGTGGTATGCTCTTGTGCAGAATTTCTTCAATTGGTGATTGTGTGGGGAGGCAAACAGGTCTATCTGTGGTAGTCCCCATTTCTTTGTTATGGCTTTGAAGATATCTGGATGCAGCATCCATTCGTGAGCATCCGTGGTAGTTCTGCTTAAGGTGTCTGCTAGAGAATTTTCTTTTCCTGGTACAAATCTGGCCTGAAGTTGAATGTTGAGGTTCAGGGCCACATTCCACAGGTCCATTGCCATCCGGCATAGAGGATATGAATGTGTACCTCCCTGTTTGTTGATGTACCACATGACTGTGGTATTATTCGTCCTTATCAGCAGATGACCCTGTTGAAGGAGTGGTCTGAATGCCTGGATCGCATGTTTCACTGCCAGCATCTCCTTTAGATTTATGTGTAGATTCAGCTGGTCTTGGGTCCATAGGCCTTGTATACACTTGTCCACCATGTGTGCCCCCCATCCTAGGTCTGAGGCGTCCGTGGTGATGGTCTGGCTTGGATGAGGTTTGTGGAAAGGCAAGCCTCTGTTCAACTGACAGGCCTGAGCCCACCACAGGAATTCTTGCTTCAGGCATGGAATTATTGGAATCTGGGCTTCTAGACTGTGTTTGTGTTGAGACCATACATTCCTTAGGTACTATTGTAGCTTTCTCATATGCAGCCTGGCATGCGGAACCAATATTATGCAGGATGCCATGTAGCCCAGGGCTTGCAGGACTTTCCTTGCAGTAAGCTGAGTTTGTGTTGTTAATGTCATGAAGTAGACTGGTAGTTGCTTTTGTTTTTCTTCTGTGAGAAAAGCCATCTGAGTTGATGTATCTAGTTCTGCACCCAAGAATGTTATCCTTTGGGATGGCACTAGTCTTCACTTTTGCATGTTGACTGTGTATCCCAAGGCTTGCAACAGTTGTATGACATTTTCCAAATCTTTTGTTAACTTTGCCTTGTTGTCCGCTTGTATTAGGCAGTCGTCCAGGTATGGGTAAATTTGAATTCCCTGAAGCCTGCAATGAGCAATTACTGATGCCAGGCATTTCGTGAATACTCTGGGCAGTAGATAAGCCAAAAGGCAATGCTGAGAATTGATAATGCTCTGATCCTGCAAGAAATCTGAGGTGTCTTCTGCAATCTGGTCGTATAGGGACGTGCAGGTATGCCTCCTTGAGATCTAGAGTCACCAGCCAAGACTCCTTGCCCAGCATGGGAAGAAGTTGCTGGAGGGTCAGCATTTTGAATTTTGGAACAATGAGGTATGTGTTCAGTGCGGACAAGTCTAGAATAGGTCTCCATTGATTTTCTTTTCTTGGTACAAGGAAAAGCCTGGAGTAAAATCCTTGGCCTTGTTCCATAGGTGGCACCTCTTCTATAGCTCTCATCCTTAGTAAGTTGTTGATTTGTCTTAGAGCATCTGTTTTTTGGCTTGGTGGTAGGTTTGGCATTCCTCTCTTTTTGGTAGAGTGTGGAAGTGAAACCTGTAGCCCTTGTCTATTGTTTGTAAAGTCCATTTGTCTCCTGTAATGTAATGCCAGTTGTCGGAGAATAAGGCTAGTTTTCCGCCCAATGGTGCTTCCAGTTGTTCCCTGGTAGGCGGAACTAGAGCCAAGTCATTGTGTCTGTCCTGTGGAAGTGGTTGTAGTTGATTCTGTGGCAGTACTTCTCTGGTTGGTAGGTTGCCACTGGCGTCCCCTGTAGGCACCCCTAGATTGACCTCTGCCTCTTGGGCGTCTATTTCTGCCTCTCTGCGCTCTGGAGTTGTCTGGAAAGGACCAATTCTTCGAAGGCCAATTTCTGCTAAACCTCGGAGGTTGGACCTGTAAGAAATCCTTGACTGTTTGGACAGATTTTGCTTTTTCTTCCACCTTCTTTAGAACCTCCTGTGCAGGGGAGCCAAACAAACTTTGTTTCTCCATGGGAGCATCTAGGAGTTTTGACTTAACATGGTCTGGTAAGGATTGTTCTTTTAACCAGGCATGTCTTCGAATCACTGTTCCAGTCATAGCTGATCTAAAAGAAAGCCTCCAGTGCATCATAGCCACATTTTAAGAAATGGTTACTGACCTGCTGAGAGTTATGTACCAAATCCTGAAGGGACTTACGGTCTAAAGGTTCAGGAGAAGACAGTTTTTTATTTAGCTGGTCTCACAAAAATTCCTGGTACTGAATCATGTGAAATTGACAGTTCAAGGCCCTGGCCGAAAGAGTAGCAGAAGAATAAACCTTTTTACCCCATCTCTCTAATACTCTGGATTCCCTTTCAGAGGGAAGAGGGTTTTTGGCAGAGGCAGCTGCCACACCTTTAGGGCCCCGTGAAATGGTTTCAGGGTCTGCAACAGGAGCCTTATACAAATGGTAGTGTGTGTCCGGGACCCTGTAATATCTGTCTGGCTTGGCAGGGGCCGGAGGAAGGGAATCAGGAGCAGTACAGGTATCATTATATGCATCATCAACAACTGTTAGTACTGGCGGAATGGCTAAAGGCCTATGCTGTGGTAAGTGTAAAAAAGTCCTTAGCCTTTTCCTTGAATCTGAAAAACCCTGGCCCTGCCATTGGAAGTGTTCCCTCATAGCATGCAAGGTTTCCCCAAAGGAAAATTCTTCAGGAGGAGAAGCAGAAGGAATGGAGTCTTCTGCATCAGAATCCTCATAAGGAGAATATGGGCCTTCATGAGGGTCTGAAATGTCTGAGTCATCCGAGGAATAATCTGTAGAGACAGGTTGCGGAGGTTCAGTCCTAGGCCTCTTGTCTGGAGGGGGCTGAGAGGCCCTGTCTGGGTGAGGTTGGGATCCTCTGATCAAAGAAATGAGATCCTCAGCCAGGCTGAGTATTTGGGAACTAGAGGTAGGCCTATGTGAAGGAGTTTTGGCAGGCAAGGCCTTAAATCATACACATAAACACACAAAGACATACTCGGAGGCTCTGATCAAAAATCTACCAAAACAGCAGAGGCCACCAAAGCAGACACCCAAACAACCACCACCTCAGAACACAACACCTGCAACACATACACCTCACAGTCAGAGTGTCAAACAGTCACAGCCCTTAAGGCCAAACACAATGCCAGACACACTAGTCATTGGTGACTCCATAGTCAGACACACTGACGTCCCGCTCACCAGACTGAGTAAGGAGAAGGTCACAGTAAGCTGCCTGTCGGGCGCTAGAATCCGCCACATAACGCAAGCACTCAGGTCTCTCAACAGCAGGTACAAATATGACTCAGTCATTGTCCACGCTGGTGTAAGCGACCTGAGACGTACCTCCTTGGACTACATGAAAAGAGACATTGAGGAGCTCTCTGATTATGTAGCCCAGGCAGGTATGACCCTGACCTTGAGCAGTATCCTACCTTCACCAAGAATGATGCCACAATACAGAGATAAGATGATCAGCTTTAACAATTGGCTTAAACACTGGTGTCATTCAAAGGGGATCCAGTGTCTGTCTGCCTGGGATGACATGCTGGACAAGCCACGCTGCTTAAGGGGCGGCTTGCACCTGTCACCCTGGGATTCGGATATTGGCAAAGGCTCTTGCCACCCCATAGTGCCTTTTTAGGCAAGGCTCAAATTCTAAACCTACCACCCTAGAACACAAAAAGGAAAAAAACTAAGGGTAATGCTGCTCAATTCCAGAAGTCTAAATCTCAAAATGCTGCACTCGAGGCCCTTCTCAGTATGGAGAACATCGATGTCTGTGCTGTGACAGAAACCTGGTTCAAGGCTCCTGAGAGCACCCCAGCTGTCAGGTTTTACCTCATATCATGCGTTCGCCCCAAAATCCGGACAATACCAGGAAAGGAGGGGTATCCATATTCATCAAGGACACCCACACCTCAAGACTGGTGGCAACAGCATCGATGCATCGGAGACCATCCAGGTGCAATTAACCATAGGCAAGACTGCTCTGCAAATTGTAGCATGTTACAGGCCACCCTCACAAACTCAGGAACCTCACATGGCCTTCCTGAAAACACTAGAGGGATAAATGTATCACCAAACACCATTCAATGATACCTGGAGACCACTTTGGCATAAAGTAGGATTAGTTAAGTTTGTGGTTTCTGCTTGGAAGGTTTTAGAAAATTTTAAAAAATTTCTGCTGGTTCAAAAGGGGAAGTGTTAACTTTTCCACCACAAAGTTGAGATCCCATGTAGGTAAAGGTGGCTTCCTTGGAGGTTTTACATTTTGATTCCTCTCAAGAACTGCCTGAGTAGAGGATGAGAGAAGACAGGAGGATCCATGTTGTACTCTGCTGAAATTGCTGATGCATGAATCTTAATGGAGGAGTAGGACAGGCCATTGTGGAACAGTTCTGCTAAGTATTCCAGGATGTGTGCTATGTTTGCCAATGAGACATTTTCTCCCTTTGCTGCACTCCAAATGAGGTATCTTTTCCACTTGGCTGAATAAGTTTTCCTTGTGGAGGGTCTGCGTGCCTCCAGGATAATGTCCTTAACCCTCTGAGATAAACCTGGGTTATTTTGTTTTATGCAATATTCCAAGCAGCTAGCTGCAGTGTTTTCAAGTTTGGATGTAGGATCTTGTAGTTGTCCTGTGTTAGTAGTAAGTGACATAGAGGTAGAGGCCATGCGTGTGTCTGAGACATGCTTCTCAGTAGCGGGTACCAATGTTGCCTCGGCCAGTCTGGAGCTATCAGAATTACCCATGGCTGATCCTCTCTGATCTTCAGTAGAACTTTGTACATCAAGGAAGAGGTGGAAATGCATATGCTGTCAGGTTTTTCCAGCTGAAGGAAAGGGAGTCCACCCTCCAAGCAAGTGGGTGGTATGCTCTTGTGCAGAATTTCTTCAATTGGTGATTGTGTGGGGAGGCAAACAGGTCTATCTGTGGTAGTCCCCATTTCTTTATTATGGCTTTGAAGATATCTGGATGCAGCATCCATTCGTGAGCATCCGTGGTAGTTCTGCTTAAGGTGTCTGCTAGAGAATTTTCTTTTCCTGGTACAAATCTGGCCTGAAGTTGAATGTTGAGGTTCAGGGCCACATTCCACAGGTCCATTGCCATCGGCATAGAGGATATGAATGTGTACCTCCTGTTTGTTGATGTACCACATGACTGTGGCATTGTCCGTCCTTATCAGCAGATGACCCTGTTGAAGGAGTGGTCTGAATGCCTGGATCGCATGTTTCACTGCCAGCATCTCCTTTAGATTTGTGTGTAGATTCAGCTGGTCTTGGGTCCATAGGCCTTGTATACACTTGTCCACCATGTGTGCCCCCCATCCTAGGTCTGAGGCGTCCGTGGTGATGGTCTGGCTTGGATGAGGTTTGTGGAAAGGCAAGCCTCTGTTCAACTGACAGGCCTGAGCCCACCACAGGAATTCTTGCTTCAGGCATGGAATTATTGGAATCTGGGCTTCTAGACTGTGCTTGTGTTGAGACCACACATTCCTTAGGTACCACTGTAGCTTTCTCATATGCAGCCTGGCATGCGGAACCAATATTATGCAGGATGCCATGTAGCCCAGGGCTTGCAGGACTTTCCTTGCAGTAAGCTGAGTTTGTGTTGTTAATGTCGTGAAGTAGACTGGTAGTTGCTTTTGTTTTTCTTCTGTGAGAAAAGCCATCTGAGTTGATGTACCTAGTTCTGCACCCAAGAATGTTATCCTTTGGGATGGTACTAGTCTTGACTTTTGCATGCTGACTGTGTATCCCAAGGCTTGCAACAGTTGTATGACATTTTCCAAATCTTTTGTTAACTTTGCCTTGTTGTCCGCTTGTATTAGGCAGTCATCCAGGTATGGGTAAATTTGAATTCCCTGAAGGCTGCAATGAGCAATTACTGATGCCAGGCATTTCATTGAATACTCTGGGCAGTAGATAAGCCAAAAGGCAATGCTGAGATTTGATAATGCTCTGATCCTGCAAGAAATCTGAGGTGTCTTCTGCAATCTGGTCGTATAGGGACGTGCAGGTATGCCTCCTTGAGATCTAGAGTCACCAGCCAAGACTCCTTGCCCAGCATGGGAAGAAGTTGCTGGAGGGTCAGCATTTTGAATTTTGGAACAATGAGGTATGTGTTCATTGCGGACAAGTCTAGAATAGGTCTCCATTGATTTTCTTTTCTTGGTACAAGGAAAAGCCTGGAGTAAAATCCTTGGCCTTGTTCCATAGGTGGCACCTCTTCTATAGCTCTCATCCTTAGTAAGTTGTTGATTTGTCTTAGAGCATCTGTTTTTTGGCTTGGTGGTAGGTTTGGCATTGCTCTCTTTTTGGTAGAGTGTGGAAGTGAAACCTGTAGCCCTTGTCTATTGTTTGTAAAGTCCATTTGTCTCCTGTAATGCAATGCCAGTTGTCGGAGAATAAGGCTAGTTTTCTGCCCAATGGTGCTTCCAGTTGTTCCCTGGTAGGCGGAACTAGAGCCAAGTCATTGTGTCTGTCCTGTGGAAGTGGTTGTAGTTGATTCTGTGGCAGTACTTCTCTGGTTGGTAGGTTGCCACTGACGTCCCCTGTAGGCACCCCTAGATTGACCTCTGCCTCTTGGGCGTCTATTTCTGCCTCTCTGTGCTCTGGAGTTGTCTGGAAAGGACCAATTCTTTGAAGGCCAATTTCTGATAAACCTCGGAGGTTGGACCTGTAAGAAATCCTTGACTGTTTGGACAGATTTTGCTTTTTCTTCCACCTTCTTTAGAACGCAGGGGAGCCAAACAAACTTTGTTTCTCCATGGGAGCATCTAGGAGTTTTGACTTAACATGGTCTGGTAAGGATTGTTCTTTTAACCAGGCATGTCTTCGAATCACTGTTCCAGTCATAGCTGATCTAAAGGAAGCCTCCAGTGCATCATAGCCACATTTTAAGAAATGGTTACTGACCTGCTGAGAGTTATGTACCAAATCCTGAAGGGACTTGCGGTCTAAAGGTTCAGGAGAAGACAGTTTTTTATTTAGCTGGTCTAACAAAAATTCCTGGTACTGAATCATGTGAAATTGACAGTTCAAGGCCCTGGCGAAAGAGTAGCAGAAGTATAAACCTTTTACCCCATCTCTCTAATGCTCTAGATTCCCTTTCAGAGGGAAGAGGGTTTTTGGCAGAGGCAGCTGCCACGCCTTTAGGGCCCTGTGAAATGGTTTCAGGGTCTGCAACAGGAGCCTTATACAAATGGTAGTGTGTGTCCGGGACCCTGTAATATCTGTCTGGCTTGGCAGGGGCCGGAGGAAGGGAATCAGGAGCAGTACAGGCATCATTATATGCATCATCAACAACTGTTAGTACTGGCGGAATGGCTAAAGGCCTATGCTGTGGTAAGTGTAAAAAAGTCCTTAGCCTTTTCCTTGAATCTGAAAAATCTTGGCCCTGCCATTGGAAGTGTTCCCTCATAGCATGCAAGGTTTCCCCAAAGGAAAATTCTTCAGGAGGAGAAGCAGAAGGAATGGAGTCTTCTGCATCAGAATCCTCATAAGGAGAATATGGGCCTTCGTGAGGGTCTGAAATGTCTGAGTCATCCGAGGAATAATCTGTAGAGACAGGTTCGGAGGTTCAGTCCTAGGCCTCTTGTCTGGAGGGGCTGAGAGGCCCTGTCTGGGTGAGGTTGGGATCCTCTGATCAAAGAAATGAGATCCTCAGCCAGGCTGAGTATTTGGGAACTAGAGGTAGGCCTATGTGAAGGAGTTTTGGCAGGCAAGGCCTTAGAAGATTTAGCTGCTTTAGCCCTGGCAAAAGCCTTGATAGACATGGAAGCAGGGGTCTAGCAGCCCCACGTGCAGGGGTAGATATGTCTAAAGGAACAGTGTCTGACAAATCCTGGGTGCCTGCTTCTGTAGCAGTAAATTCAGTAGCAGATTCAGCCATGCTCTGTGAGGCCTCGGCTATCGGAAGCATGCTTTCCGAAGGAAGAACCGGGGCTCGGTTTCAGCGAAACCGAGACATTCGCGTTGGCTAACCGTGGTTTCAGCCGAAACCGCGCGAATGTCAGTCCTTTTCCTGCGCTTTTAGCTAATTGAGTAGTCGTAGTCTCCGACGGCATTTTGTATGCAAAAGCGGGACCAAAAAACTCCTCTGCAAACTCCGACCGATGTCTAAGTGTCCGTCGGTTGAAGGAAGCACAGGCTAGACAAGCTGATACGTCGTGGTCTGGGCCTAAGCAAGGAAGGCAGTAAGAGTGGAAATCCTTATGAGGTATTTGTTTCCCACAAGTTAAACAATTATTTACTTTGTCTGACATCAGCTGAGGCAAGAAAGAGTCCCCAACGGGGTACTTAGCTTTTTAGAAGTCTTCGGTAGTAGAAATCTCTGGATCTGACCGACCGGCACTTGAGAACAGCTTCTGCTTCGGGCACCACACGGCAAGAAAGACTGAGGAAAATGGCGTCGGCTGATGCCTTTATACCCAATAAACAGCAGCTATGACGTCGGGTGAAGTGCGACATCAGCCGAGGCCAGACCCAGACTTTGGAATCCGGCCGACTGAAGGGCTGCCTGAGGCAGGACAACCCATATGTTAGGACTGCAGATGCATCCTTGAAGGACATCTACCTTTGCCTTTACTTTGTCCTTGGGAAGAAGGTGGAGTTTTTGCTGTATGAGGGCAGAAATTCTGTCGGGTGGAAGACGTGCCATCACAAAAATGGTGTCCAGGTCTGCACCTATGAAGGTGATATACTGACAGGGCAGATTTTTGCAAATTGACTGTTAAGCCCAGGTGCGCACAATTTTCCAATGTCACATCCCTGGCTTGTTGAAGTAGATGCTTGGTGGTGGCAGTTAGAAGCCAGTCATCCAGATACGGAAACACATGGAATCCAAAACATCCCAACTGAGCTGTTACTACTGCCATGCATTTGATGAACACTCTGGGGGATGTACTGAGACCAAAGGGCAGAGCTCGGAACTGATAATGACTGGTTCCCAGTTGGAAGCGTAAATGACTCCTTGATGTTCTGTCCATTTTTATGTGGTAGTACGCATCTTGGAGGTCTACTGAGAAAATCCAAACATCTTTCTCTAAGAAGGGAAGTACTGACTGCAGTGTCACCATTCGGAACTTGGGACTTTTTGACAGATTTGTTCAGTTTGCTGAGATCCAATATGGGTCTCCAGTCCCCCGTTCTTTTTGGCACTAAAAAGAATCTTGAGTAAGTTCTGAATCCTATTTGGTCTGCAGGGACTTTTTGGATGACTCTTTTGTCTAGCAACTTTTGAAGTTCTATAGTTGCTTGCTCCCTTAGACTGGGTGGAACATCTGGGATTGTTCGGATATGTGGGAGAGGATGGTAAAAGGGAATGGAATAGCCTCTGGATATTATGCTTTGTACTCACTTGTCTTTTGTGATATTTTGCCAGGCCTCTGGATACAAAGATAAATGTCCCCGTCTGCCTCCAGAGTAGAGCAGATGGGCCCCCTTTCAGGAGCGCTGGTAGGGACGTCCGCAAAAGGAATCACGGTCACCCTGGTTATGCGGACCCCCTCTGCCTCTAGGATGACATCTACCATTGTTGCCTCTCTCTCTGCCCCTAGGGAAGGATTCACCTCATGCATCTTGGAAAGCTCCCTGGGATCTTTTGAACCACATTTTTCCACTCTTCTGACCTTTAAGGTAAGGTCTTGAAGGTACTGAAAAACGTACTCCTACAGCAGAGAGAGTTTTCCCTTCCTGCTCGCATCTGGTAACTGTCTTTAACTTTAGGTCCAAAAAGTGAGGGACCATCAAAAGGGGCATTGGTAAAGGTAGACTTAAAAGGTTCCGCAAAATTACACAAGTGCATCCATCACGGTCTCCTCATGGAAACTCCTGAACCCACTGCCCTACTCGCTCCATCCACTGCATATGATATCAGTCTCATGGAGGAGCTGAAGATGGAATTTAAGGTGGACAGCTGAGGGGTGACTTTCTCTGTCACCCCTGCAACCAATGAACCTTGTAGAGCATGTCCTACCTCCTTCAGGAGATCTCTTTGTATCCTTGTAAAGTGTGTAAGATAGTTCAGCGATCTGTGTGTAAAAGTCACTGACAAAAAGATATGCTTCCCATATCTGTCCATCGTTCGAGAATCTTTGTTCGGAGGATGAATAGATAGGATGTTTCAGAAAGTTCCTTCTTGGTGGCTGCTGCCAGCACCATACCATCTATAGGCACACCTTTAGTAAGAAAATCTTTTCCAGTGGGGGCTGACAAAAACTTGTTTGGCCTCCGAGGGATTGGTTCTATAGTGTCAGGTGACTCCCTCGCCTTTTGACTGACTAACTCCATTAGCTCATTAAAAGGCGGAGAAACCCAGGAGGCTGAAGGTTCAGTTCCAAAGGTCTTCAGGTGCACCAACTCCACATCAGAAGGGGTGACGGTGTTCCAGCTGCCTCTCTGTTTTAGGATCTCAAAGATATCTGCAAAGGAGATATCTTCAGAGGTTGACTGTGGGGATCCTTCTGACTCCTCGAGGTCAGTGTCTGAGGTGACAGATTCATCAGGAGAGTCTATATGCTTCCTCTTACATGTTGTCTTCCGAGGGGGCTCCTCAGAAGGGTATACTGGGGAGGTCTCGGAAGAGTGGGGTTCACCCAATGGGGGTTCCTGAGGCTCTGAATCTCTGTTGTCCAGAGGAGAGGGTGGTGCTGAGACAGTAGCCGGAGAGATTTGGGGGGACGAATGCCAGCATCCTTGTGTAGAGCTGTAGGAGGGGACAGCACACTCCTTATCAGCTCGAAAGCCGAACCCACCAGCTCCGAGGACACCCCTGGTTCTGAAGAAACAGAGGAAACCCCCGGCTCCAGGGAGACTGGCTCCAAAGCCGATGGAGCCGAGCTCAACTGAGCCAAGGCACAGAGGTACACTTAGAACCGAAGAAGTTCGGGTCTGAGCGCCCCCCTCGGGGCCAACTGCAGAGCTACGGCTCCTAGACACCACAGATGGCACCGAGAGTGTTGGAGCAGAGATCAGTTCCGGAATCTCCCAAAGGGGTCCCGGAACCAATGGGTCTACAGCAAGTGGTACTTGGCACTCCGACTCCAAAGACCCAGCTTGGCTCGCAGGAGGAATAACAGTGGATGTAACAGTCTTAGATGGCTCCAAAACCTGTTGGGTTGGAGCCAAGAACAATTTTGCCAGCGCCGGCGACTTCAAAAGTCTGCACACCACCCTCTCCACCTCATCATCAGACAGAAGACCTGGAGGATAGGGTTGGTGCACGAGATCTCTCCAGGATGGGAGATCTCAAAGTAGGGGAGACCGGCGGAAGTTCAATGGACAGGCTCCCAGTCACAGTTTCTTTCGGCTCCAAAGATCTTGGAGTTGAACTTGGTTTTGTCAATGATAATTATCTCAGTTAGTTCCGAAGGCAGTGGAGCCGACGAGGTCGATGCTTGTGAAATTTCAGTTAATTTTTCAGGAGGCAAAGACCAAGCTGAAGAGACTAGAGATGGCCTTTTGGTTGGTTTGCCCTTTGTAAAAGAAGAGGACTTACTGGACGAGGTTGAAGAAAAACTCTGTAGTTTCCTCAAAGGTTGGTTTCAAGAGCCTTTTGACAATAAGTTTAATTTTCCTGTAGAACATGGGCACAAAAGGAGTGACAGAATGTGCAAGTTTCCTGAAGATGGATTGCTCCTAAACAGTATATGCAAACGCTATGTCCATCTGTAATGGACATTTTTTGAGAGCACTTTTGGCATTTCTCCCTAGTTTCCTTAGACATGGAAGGGATGAAGACATCCTAGAACAACTATAAAACTAAGTAAAACCACAAAGAAAAAAGCACGTCTAAACCAGAAAATTATTAACACACACAGCATGTCTAGTGAAGCTAAAGGAAAGGGAAATAACTTGGTGTTTAACTAAACGAGCACTAGGTCCTCTAATTTAAACGGACCTAGTAGCTATCAGAAAGGCAAACACACAGAACATACTACTAGCCCTTTAACTGAAACGGGCAGCTAGCTCTCTAACTTAAACGAGCTAACTAACTACAACAATTAAAGTATATCACTACAGCTAAAGGCGATGGGATACACAATACAGGCCAAGCAAAAAAACGACGGCCAACAAGGAGCACAGCAACAGTGATAAATTAGCTACTAATTGTATGAAAAGCACAGCACTCACAAAACTAACTAAGCAATTCTAAAGACTAAATATATAAAGATTAGCAAAAGACAAAAAACTTAGCCATGGCCAAGAAGAGAACATCCGAACTCGTAAAGCGGAAAATGAGATCTAGAGATTGCACCACTGCATGATGGGGTACCTATTCTGCCACGAGCCAAGTTAGAGACTTTGAGCTAGTGTATTCGACCAAACCCATCCAGTAAGAATGAAGGTGAGACAGGACAACATAACATCAATATTTTAGCAAATGAACATAAACCTATTACACTGGACTTTTACAACTGATAAGTAGAACAATCAGGAGAAAAACCTATCTTTAGTACAGAAGGCAAGTAAATGAACAAATACCTTGAAGTTTAATACAATGTTAAAATCAGTGAACTTACCTGCTATTCCATGGAAGACTAACATCTACAACAGTAACGTAAATACACCACAAGTCTAAACACATAACTAATGAATGCCGATAAGGGATTCCAACAAGGAGATGCCATCTTGCTAAAAAACGTTCTCAACTGCTACAAGACCACCTAAATGCTCATTTCATATGCCTTGGTACTATGATCTTAAGATGTAATAATGCAGAGATTTTTAATTTTTGACTCGGTGGAGGATAGTACAACAGACACAGCAATTTAAAAGTCAGTGTAGAACTTGACAAGTTGGCCCCACCAATTGCTGATCACGAATTAGCTCTTTGTATGAGATGTCTGCAGTGATCCCCGGCATCTGATAGAGTAAGGAATTGGGCAGTCTGGGGCAAAATGGTGTTGTAGGAATTAAACTAGTAGTATGGCATACTCCAATCCAAGCATTAACAGATTTATTCTTATTGCACCCTTGACTGCAGGGTAAAGAAAATGTGTATATGTCATGTACATTTCTTTTTTTTCTGAGAAATTGGGATTTGGAATAGTGTTTTCCATGTAAAATTATCAATAACTCATAATCTGATGAACCATGAACTTTCAGGCCATACAAGTTTGTTATAATCCCCAAAAAGACATGCCATTTGTATCTACAAGCCAAATTCCCTGATGCACAGAACCCAGATGATGATCCAGCTAGTAAGCTAGTCAGGATATTTGGAGTATGCAATATTTCCAAATCATACACAATGATATTCCTGAGAACAGCTGGAGAATGAAAGGCTGATGAAAAGAAAGCAAAAACATAAGAGTCCAGCTCACTGGTAAAGAGTCGGAGCGTTCGTGTCTAACTGAGATGGTTCTATTTTCTTGAACATTACTGCTTTACACTTCTCAATTACGTACAGTTTTCTACACAAGTGTGTTCTTACCCAGCCATTTTCAGAAGAGCATTATACAACATGTATACATTTCTGGTTTACTGACATCAATGACCTCCCCTCAAATTAGCTGCAAGCTCTTCCTCCAATGAGCAACAAAGTAATATTCATGACCAAGCATTAATCTTCCCTGTGGAAAACACATCTCAAAAGAAAAATCTGCTGTACATTTCAGCTAATACTCAAAATGTCATTTACTTCTAAATCATAGAGAAAAAAATTAACAGCAGTTTTAAAATAACAATATTATACTGAACTTCAACACAGCTTTGTGATTTTTATGTGAACGTCGCCTTAAAGCCATGCATTCACCTGGCTTCACGGCTCACTACAGGTGCTACTTCATATTCTTAGCAGGTGAATTCAAGAAGTAATTTGAAGTGACATACAAAAATACATTGGCTCCACATTCAGGATGGGAACATTCAAATGTCTGGTGACTTGGTCTTGCTGAATATGCAACTACCTGAGGAAAGATTGTGCAGTGAAGATACTTACGTTTAGAAACATAAAATAAAAGTAATAAAAAATACAGAACTGTACAATGGAACCAGATCATGCGTCACACATCATGCAAGTGTTTTTAACTTTTTTTGCTATGTTCGGTTGGCATGCCTGTAAAGGGGCCCCCACCCAATCACCATATGTCTCTAAGACTTTACATGCCTTCTTGCATCCAAATCTACCAGCCTCAAAACACAGTACAGTGAATATGACCACAACACATAATTACAACACCACTCAGCAGTTAAGCAAGGCAGTGTGAGAACAGGAGTGCCTCAATGAAGGTAAAATGGAAAAATAATCAAATGCAAAGCAATAAGAAATACTGAAGTCTGGTACATTTAAATGTGAAAACTGTTAGCTGCAAGCAACTACTGATTTCTAAGCAGGAAATTGTCAAGCTAAAATCACAGCGCCACAACTTTATTTGGGATTGGTGCAGTTAAGCAGTATTAGTGAGTAGCTGGAGATCGTCACCTTTTTTTCCTTGACGAAAGAAGCTGTTTCACCCTCGATAATTGGTTGCAGCAAAGGGCTTCTTCGTTTGCTGGAGGGGGATCCCTGTGACAGGTGTTAACAAGCAAGTTTTATTTTAAATCTTCTGTTTCCCCTGCTATTCCTCATGTATCTACTACAATTAACTTTTACACTCCTTCATTTAATTTAATTTTTTGCTGGGGGAGGGCAGAGGGAACAGTGAGAGAAGATTAATGATACATTACTGCTGACATATTTCAAGATCCCCCCCCCCCCCTGCCATGTAGGCAATACAGTACAATGGTACAGTAGGAAGGTGGCAGTCAGAAACAAGTCCATATCTTACTATTCACTCTATAATCACATGTTCTTCAAGCCACCCACTATAAATTTCTGAAGCAGCAACCCCTCAAAAAGGGGACATTGCATTTTTATTGCCCAAATATAGGTAAAAGACATGAATACTACGAAGGAAATATTTTCTTACTGGTATTTCCCATCTACATTTTTCACAATAAATTATGCCAGTTGCTTGAGATACAACAACATGCACTGCAAAAGAGGCTAAAATGACTAGTAATAAGTTCATTTTCACAATCGTGCTGATTACAACCTGAAACTAAACAATGAAAGCTAGTTTTTCCCAGTGCACAGAGAGATTATGTTCAACTCTCCATATATAACCAATCATTCTGGGCAGACAACAGTGAAAGTAAATAAACAATCAAAATGATAATGTTTCATCATTATTTTGTCAAAACAGATGTTTTACTCAGAAAATGGTATCAGAGATGACACTGTTTCATAAATGGTGATCTAACAGACTAATAACTCAATCTTAGGATACTAAATGCAAAAGAAAAGTTTATTAGTAGGAATTCACATCAGTTTAGTTATACATTTGAGCTTTGCCAAGTCTAGAGGTCATGCAAAGGCATCTCATTACACAAATGTGACACATATTAACTCTTACAAAGAACAAACACTTAAATGAAATGAACACACAAGTACTCAGCCGTATAAAACTATCTTTAGTATGGCCCTCTGTATTCTTACAGGACTGTCCATCTAAAACAAGGTGATCAACGGTCCCAGTTTTTCCAGGATAGTCCCAGTTTGGAAGTCTCTGTCCCAGAATCCCAAACATTGTCTTTGGGACACAGAAATGTCCCAGTTTAGACCGCTTAGTCTGAATGGTGACTTGGCTTCCCAGGGTGGCAGGTCCCCCTGCTTTCCCATCCTAAGCAGCTCTGGGGACTTTGTGATTTTTTCGGGGATGCCATTGGGTATGGGGTAAGGTTGGATGCCTTCACCCTGGCAGGAGCTATCCAGGCCCTGCCACCATCAGTCGATGACTCCCTCAAGGACTTCCATCATGGGGGGGGGGGGGTTCTGCTTGACCCCACTCACCCAGGCAGGAGCTCTCCAGGCCCTACACCCATCTGCCGGCTGCTCTCATACTGACTTCTGTCAGGGTCAAACCATACAGTCTTCCCCTTTGACCTGGCCAACAGACCTTCACCGGCCATGGCTCCCCCATGTCGGGGGACTCCGCTGCCTGCATGTCTCAAATTGTGCCAGATTGTTCATGCCCTTGGACCCTCTCAGGGGAGCTTCCCTCCAATCCTGTCCTCTCCTCTGGAACTCCCCTCTGCCGCTGAGGGGCAAATCTGCTCTCATGAAGGCTTCAGAGTCCCCCTGCTTTCCCATCCAGAGCAGCTCTTCCGACTTTGAGATTTTTCAAGGATGCTGTCGGTTATGGGGTGAAGTTGGATGCCTTCACCCTGGCAGGAGCTCTCCAGACCACTCTGCCATTCACCCTAGAGCTTCCTCAAGGACTTCTATCATGGGGAGCTCTGCCTGACCTCACTCACTCGGGAAGGAGCTCTCCAGGCCCCACCACTGTCCACCATTTGATCTCTTAAGGACTTCCATCATGGGGGGGCTGTGCCTGGCCCCGCTCACCCAGGCAGGAGCTCTCCAGGCCCTGCTGCTGTCCGCCCTAGTGCTCCCTTAAGGACTTATGTTGTGGGGAGCTCTGCCTGAACCCCCTCCAGGAAGGAGCTTGCCCAGCCCTGCCACTATCTGCTTCTCTCCTCCTTCTAGACTTCTGGTCCAGATGGGGCATAGTCTGTACCCCCTCACCCAGGTGAGAGCTGTCCTGTACCAGTCACTTTCCACCTCTCTCTCCTTTCCAGATTTCCATCTGGACTGACACCATCTGGGGTTTCACTTCTACCCAGGAGAGAGAGCTCTTTTCCAGGGTTACATATCTCCTAACTGCTGCCAAACCATGCAGTGTCATCCATGCTCTTGGAGCTCCTCAGGGGATCTTCCCAGCCTCGTGGAACTCTGCTGGGCCATGCAGCCTCAGACTGTCCCTCAGGCAGACTTCCATGACATTGGTTCTCCCGTTTGCCTTGTACCTAGGGCTTTCAAACTTGCTGGGGCGATGGCCCTGAGTCCTCCCGTCTCTGCACTTTTTGTGGAACACCTCAGTCTCTCACCCCACATGGTGCCAGGCGCCGATGAATATGCATCGCTTCAAGCCTCCTGGCATATGGCCTCTTGCCTCCTGAGTGGTGCTATTCACAGAGTGACATCCCCACAGTGCCCGGGGAAGGACGGGAGGCCATCCTGTCTGCCCCAATGTGAAATGATATGTCTGCCCTATCTCCACTCTCATGGGGTCAGGGAGAATGGGACTGCAGACCTGGCTTCCTGGGGCGGCCCTCAAGTGTCCCAGTTTAGGTCCTGTAACAAAATGGTCACCTTGATCTAAAAGGTGGTGGAAAAGATCATCTAGCAACAAAGACCTTGCAGAAGAAAAACAGACATCCACAGAAAAGTGTCCTCTTGAGGATCAGTCATATCTGTGTGTGTGTGTTTACTCCACTATTTGAGGACCTCCTTCTGCAGTAGGTAAAGGAGGTTAAGAATCCAAAGCAGTATCAAAATCATCTCCTAGCTGGGCAAGAGGTTTAACACTTGAACAGAAATAACTCAGAAAGCAGAATCCTGAAGCACCAAAGTACCAAAGGTGTGACTTTTGGAACCATGCTCTAAGTATTAACCAAAGCAAAATGTCCACAATGGACACATGCTTGAAACCGGCACTACAAGTAACCATCCTTCTGAAAGAATCATGTTTGACTTACTGTCTAAAGGAGTCATTAGTCATCTGATGACATCATATGTCATAGTTAGCAATGCAATCCATTTTGACAGGGTTTGCTTAGTTACAAGCTCAACCCTCCTCATTCAGAGCAAATAGGATGAACAACTGGTTCTTCTTCCTCAGTTCATACATTCTCATCAGGTAAAACTTGACCTGGCAATGCATGTCAAGGGTACGAAAGACTCTCATCCCTGTAGATTCTGCAAGTAGGTGAACAGGCTAGTTTAGAGGAGTTTCAAAACCATTTTTTGATAGTTAATGACTGTTATCTCTGTGGGAAATCTGATCCTAATGAAAGCCCAATTAAGATTCCTCGCTACTTAGGGCATACAGCTTGATACTGTATAAGCAGAGATAATGGTCGCCAAACATAGTGCCGAACAAGAAAACCTCAACTCTACCAAACCTACTGGCCTGAAAGCCAGACAGCCCAAGCTTGTCAATCATGGAGTTCATTCACTAACAGTGGAAAATAAACTGAATTTTGGTTATAAGCATTCAGTTTTCAGCTCAATTTGCTTAATGAAGAATTTGGGCTCAGATGAGCTATAGTTCCACTCCCACTGGGCAGAGTACTTCTGCAGTTCCAAACAGGGCTACACTTGGCTAGTTGGACCTATTTGGCCTAACAGGGGAGCTCTCCCTCAAGAGGCCCCACTTTAGGCTACAACATTGTATTTTGCCTTATGTGGCTCAGAGATTTATTCAGAGACATTTCAGCCAAGTGCAAGGCATTTCTACTGGTAGTACTGCTCCAGTAGTAGTTACAAATCTCACTAGTAGATCAAATATTTCATGTCATGCATTGTATTAGCGGCAAAGTCCAACATTATTAGTAACCACAGCTTCACATCTCTTGAATGTCTAAATGTGTTAACTGCTGTTATACAATGATGGGCCATTAATACTTGAAAACCAGCATGCTAATTGGTCAGCCAGTGTGCCCATTGCAAACTCGAGCATATACCAATGGAAAAAGGTCCGGTCACATGGACTTTTTTCCATTGGTATATACTGTAACTTTTATTTTTAATTTTTTTTAACAAAAATAAATAAATAAAATCAGAAATCCAGACTCCGGACATATGAGAGGACGGAGAAAATATTAGGAAAATCAGGTATGTTATTCAAAACTAAACACACATACCTGATTTTCCTTGTATTTCCTCCATTGTCTCTCTCCTACCCCTAAACTGTCCGAAATTTTTTTTTTAATTAAAAAAAAAAAGGAGCAATGGAGACTTTCTTTTCTCTGTTACTTCCTTTCCAAAGCACTGAAGTACTGGGTAACCATGGGAACAGAAGTCCCATAAGCATGCACAGTACATCAAAAAAAGCAACAGGATATGTAGCAGAAGTGGAAGGACAGCAGAGCGTCGTTACACAAAGACATTCTTTAAGAAAAACAAGTAATTTTTTTCTTAAATAACGTCATTATATAATAGCAATAACCAACTCCGTGGTGTGGTATATTAAGATTTACCCAAGGTTGGCTTTATTTAATCACTCAGGCTTCGCCCTCATGATTAAACCCCACCAACCATGGATAAATCTTAATTTACCATAATGGAGTCATTAGTTATTGCTATAATGTTTTCATAGTGGTCAGCTGCTTTTTCTGAGTGCTTAACAGGGCTTTCACCTAGGATGAATCATCTGGTTTTGCGCATCAGTCCAGTTACTATCTTGGAAAATAATACGACTAAGCTTAATCTAAAGATGGATAGACATATATAGACATTCTGATATTTGGGATTGTTTTTGCTTCTCTTGCTCACATGGAGTAAATAATTGGTTACAAATTAATACAATTACAAAAATGAATCCATATAATAGTCACTTTTGGAGAGTATGAAAACAAAATACTTTTTTTCTTTTCTGTGTGTAAAACAGATACTGTAGTGTGATGTAACTCATGATCAGTAAGACTTATGAAACTGATGTTACCAGTTCAACAATACAGTAGAAAAATGCTTGCTGTCATCACAGATGTGTGTTAATGGAAACACATTGACTATAACAAGTCCAGGCAGCCATCAAGTGAAGGGAGGGCTGAGGTGTAGAGCAGGGGATGTCCACATCAAAATGGTCAAAATATGACCCCACAGTCGTTAAAGTCAGCCCTAGTTCCAAACAAAGGAAATCCTGAAAGCACAAAACATATGCTTTCATTTTTCTAGTTCTTGCAGACATTTTCTCCACTACGTACAAATCTTGTCAAAAATCTTAATAAACGACATGCAGTCACAGCGAATATGATCTGGCTTTCACAATGTCCACATTTTACTTGAATTCTTCTCTGGAAGAAACGGACAACGCGTGGCATGAAATTCACTCTCTCAAGCTCATTAGCCTTAAAGTTCCATGGCTGTATACGAGAAAAGGTATAAAAAGAAGAGGAAATATGATGTATGTGGACAAACAGTAACAGCTTCTGACTGCACTATAACAAACTCTTGGAACATCCGAGGTATGTACTAATATGGGCTAACATAAGTAATGACTCTGGTGCCTGTTTCACAATATACTTTTGCAGGGCTGACAACAGCTGAGGTTCTTCTGACACTTTTATGGATTGCTACATTTGAGACTCAATACACAGAACCAGAGGTTTCTATTTGTATGTTTCGGCCAAAAACAACTTCCTGGACATTAAGTTTCAGCAGAATTTATTTACATTCTTATACAATAAAAATACCATGGAATAATTTGAGATGATATGTAGAGAGAGAATCAGGAACTTGGAGTATAAGAAATCAACAAAAAAGATTTTACAGCTGTGAATAACAGAGTATACAAAAGCAAGTAGTGTATCCCGTGGTAGTGGTGCTGCAGTAGCGTTGTCGCCTCACAGCAAGACGTTGTCCCGTTTGATCCTCAGCTAGTGCGTCTTCTGTGTGGAGGCATGCGTGAATGGGCCTTCCTTCGTTGAAGGTAGTGCGTCAGAGCTGGTAACTCGGCAAGTAAAAATCCACTACCAAACATTAGCGGACTGGAGTTCGGCTGTGCGACCCCTAACCGGGATAAGCCGAAAGACACAACAAAAGCAAGTAGTGTAAGAATTAAACTACTAGAAAAACAGTAGAAAAGATGACCATATCAATAATGAAAAAGACAGGGAATTAAAAGGAGGTCCGTACTCCAAAAATCCTCTGACTCCACAACTTCTTCAGATACTGCTGAGAATTCTTCATAAGCAACCTGGCATTTTGGCCCCACCAAGATGCCTACTTGCATATGCCTCAGAGGAACAAGGAAAATGCAGACCATTAAGAATGGTTGTGACTCAAGTTATTGAAAATCTGCAATCTCCTGGAGAGAATCCAGCAAAGGTCTACTAGAAATAATACCAGTCTCATATCTATTGGTTGCCAGTCCCAGAGAATCTAAAAGGGGACAATAACCTGCAAATGAATTAGCAAACGCTCCTGAAAGGCTAATATCAAAATACAAACAAAACTACTGGATGCCTCTCCTGAGGCTACCACTATCAGAGTAATGGGCTTGGTAAACATCGTGCACCCCCCCCCCACACACACACACACCAGGCAGATCAAACAAATAACAGTAAACTGATACTGAAAAAATCTCCCATAGGTTTTGAAAATCAAAATATCCTGACTGACATCCTTCAGAGTTAGGGCATCCTCAAAGACCCCTAGGAAGCACAGGAATCATGGACTACATCATTACCATGTCGAACCTCCTCACTTCAATATTTTTTTAACTCATTACAGTCGAGTGACGCCTCCAGGCTACTTCTGCGGTTATATCCTACTGATCTCTAAGCTTCAAGTATTGCTTCTTCATATTTCCATTAATTCCAAAACCATGTTGTATTCAAAGTATTCAAATATTTCCTCTTAAAGCTTACACAATCGCAGACACAACTGTACTGATATTTGACCTCTGTGTAGTTTAGGTAAAGATATATTAATTGTTGTTCATATAATATTTATATTGTCATAAATTTCAAGTTTTTCTAACTATTTCAACAACCAAGTAACACAGACAGAATTGCTTAGCCTCACCTCAATGGTCTCATCTGAATGAACAAAATGCTGATTACAGTATGCGTGCAGCTTGAGAGGATGCTCATTGTTTACAAAACATTACAAACATAATCGTTCCTGTGTTTAGTGTAATTTATAAAAACCTGTTTAAGATGCCGAACCTAAAGAAAACCACTATAAAAATAGCTTGTGCTGAAGAGTTGGAAATTTCCATTTATTTAGTAACCTCTACAGTTTCAGAGATATGCACACTTGTTTGAAATGTGAGGACAATTTTATTCTTTCAAAAGGCTTAGGCTCCAACCACTGAAAGTTACAGTGCAAACTTCCAGAGATCCATGGCAGGAGAACTAATCCTGCCTTTCACGGCCTCTTTTCTTTGCAAAAGAAGTAATCTGAAATAACAGCATATTCTTCTGCAGACAGAAGAAATCCTACTACCCTTTTGTTTTACATTTTCATCAGAACAGCCCTCGCCCAGAGGTAATCACATACCTTCTAGGTCAGCGAGGTGAACACCCATGCAGCCATAAATTTGATACACTTTTCAAGCTTTTTAACAGTTTGGAAGTTTTTTTCCCCAAGTGCCTTCAACCTGCTTAAAGGGGAAGGAAGGAGAATACAGACGGGGTACTTGTGCCCGTGGTATGAGATGATCCAAAGTAATTTACTGGCACTATGTCTACCTGAAGAGGAGTTTCCAAGCAGAGAGACTTCAGGTCCTAAGAACCCCAACCCTATTTCTTCTTCCTTGTCTCCTGCTTCATAAGTCTCAGCCCCTACTAGAAAAGGACTTTGTATTTTTTTAAAAAAAGCACTTGTTCTGACTATCATCGTGGCCCAGTGTTACAGTCTGTACAGGCACATGGAAATAACCAGGAAAAAGCTTCTTCAGTCTTAATATAACTCTTTCAGGCACTTACATTTGCCCCCCCAAAAGGACCTGAAGCCACTGGGATGTTCCTAACTTTCAAACTCACACTATTAGTGTAATGTAGTACTTCTGGTCATGTCTGCAACCCAGAGAGTATCCAAACTGCAGAGTTAAAGGCTCAATAAACTGCATGACATGCAAAAAATATATATACATATGTAGACATTGTTCAAAATGCACTGTTGCAGGGTTCATTGCAGTAATCACATTATTGCCTTCCTCATCCAGAAATAACTTTGATAGTGGTAGCCCATAGAATCATAACATGTTGATACGTGTCCATTTGCAATAGCAAATATAACAATCAACAACAAAAGATTCAGAAAGATGCTTTTGCCCAACACTGTAAAAGTCTTTACAGTCTTTACCAGGAGGCATAACTGATTCAGTCATCATCTTTTCTGTGTTTCTGCAGCAGCAAAAATTGACTTGTTCCAAATCTTGTTGTGGAGTTTTACACAGTGCATGTAACTACCACAAAGAAGTGCACAGACTATATAGCTTTTTAAAGCCCAAGAATCACATTGGGTAACTGGGGAAAAAACTGACCAAGCTTTCCTCAAGAAAATTCCTATGTAACTGTGGGAATGACTGAGTAACAAAAAACTGAAAGAAAACCAGATACTTTACAGAAAAAAATCTCCTCAGATCAACAGTTTTATATTAAAATGATCACCCCAATTTCAGAACTTCAGGGATCCATTTCTTTACAATAAAAATTACTGCTGCCATTTCACACTCACCTTCAACAGATACAACTAACGGAAAAAGAGTCATACACTTTTCCCCCCTCATCAGTCAACTTACGTAAAAGTTTAAAAAAAAGGCAGACTTCATATTTAGAAAGAAACCTCCAAACTACTTAAGGTCCGTTTCAGACTGTCCATATTACGCTGCTGTAAATCAGCATTTTTAGATCCATTAAATCAAACTTATCAACAGCCACAGTGTATACAACCATTTGAACAATCTGAGATAGGGACTGGACGTATATTAAATCAGAATGAGCTGCTAATGCCCATTTCCCTCTCAAAATAACTTCACTCAGACACTGGAAGCTGCTTTTCATTCTTCCATCTTCAAATTTTTGATCTAGGACACTCATACAGACATTATCAAAATGATGACATACACCCACACACTTCCCAACTAAGGTAGAAATTCATTTTCACACAACACAGCAACAGTGATACCCCAGTACTCTCATGTCTAACCCTGAAATTCAAAAATATCTTCATTGCATAGTAAATTGCATGAATCATTTTATGAGATGGTAAGAAAATGTGACTCGGAGACAGAGATGGCCACAATGAGAAACGTCCATCTCCATCAGCAAATCTTTGAACTGTCCTTGTTTAACACTAGCATTAACAGACATAATGGCGGCACTGTTTACCCTAGATTCTTATGCATTACTTTAGCAAAGGCATCCCTCAACATTTACTCACCCACAATCAGACAGACACACATACACAGACCCCCTCAATACCCCCCCCCCATAGTCGACTGGATTTACAGACACATTCACCGATTCACCCACACACATGCTAAGATAGAGAGAGACACACACATACATATGGACTCTCGATTCCGTACGTAAACCCCTAGTGTAACTACACAGGCAGACGGACACTGTCTCTCACTCATCCAGTTTCACTGATGTCTCCAAAGACACACACTCACTCTAACATCCATCTCCCCATATATCTTCATTGAACTTACCTGCACCTTGACTGGTTCCATTTTCTTTTAATGGTGCTAACTTTGTCCATCAACCATGGAAATTTATTTAGCCAAGCAAGTCTCACAATAGCTTGGCAGGATAAATCTGGAGTTGCTGGCATTTCTGGGAGACAGAGCATGCATGGAGCATTAGCTTCTCCCTCAGATTGCATCATTAAAATGCAGCTCGGCCAGCAGGTCAATGAGGCTCCCACTAACACGAAACCTCAATGGTAAGACAGTCTATGAATCAAAGGGTTACTGTCAAGGGGAAGCTGCTTGTGTATGGTCTCCTGCTCACAGTATTCCCTTCTTAATCGCTGTCTAAACGCAAAAAAAAAAAAAAAAAACAGCTCAAAAGTAAACATTTACGACAGCATCACAAAATGCTGCCTTGTACAACAATCTTTCACTCACTTAATGTTTTCCATCAGTCCAGCCTATTTAAAATGTTCTGTGTTAGACAAAAAAAAGAGCAATAAAACATTACACTTTATCTTTCACAGTCAACACTATAACCAATGAGAAATGCTATTAACATCGCAGTATTCTCTCTCCATTTCACAACAGAAAACTGTAACAAAGCCCTGTCACACAAATATGCACAGCTTGGCAATCAACATAAGCATAGCAGCCTAATTTAACTCACATTTTATAAACTCCATTCAGGCCTTATTAAATAATAGCAACTATACCCCTCTAACTACTCCAACAATTCCTTTCCATCACTCTACCTTCTCATTCCACCCCATCCAGACCACTTTCATCAAAAAACTCCTCCTATGACTAAAACCTACTACTCTCGCAGTTGACCAACTTCCAAATGAATTTCTTACACTAGCAGCTGACTGCATCGCATACCCAATCTCTTTACTTATTAATTGCTCTATATCAGAACAATATGTATCAGTAATCTGGAAAATCTCCCACATCATCCCTCTCCATAAAGGTGGCCCATCCACAGATCTATCCAACTACAGACCCATTGCCATACTCTCCCCCCTTTAGCAAAATACTTGAAAAATGCATACATTCTCAACTATTGACCTATCTACTACAAAATGATAGTCTCTCCAACTCACAGCATGGTTTTAGACCAAGCCACAGCACCACAACAGCCCTTTTAAGTTTCACAGATTCCATTAACCACCACAAAAATAATAACAACCTTGTCTCCTCCATTTTCTTAGTCGTGTCAAAAGCATTTGACACGGTCTTCCATCAAAAATTACTTCAAGAGTTAGCATCCGTACATCTCTCACTATCATCTATCACTTGGTTTCGCAGCTATCTGTCCAACCAACAAAGATGAAATCTCTGTCCTGCTACCTGTTACAGTAGGGGTCTCACAAGGCTCTGTTCTTGGGCCATTGATCTTTTCCACCTTTACAAACTTACTTCTGCATCCACACATGCTACTGCAGTGCAATATGCGTGAGTCCACTGTCATCCGCACCGCCCTCTCCCTCCCAACACTCCTACGTAACACCCACAAAGTCTTCTCAGACATACAGCAATACCTCGAAGAAAATCAGCTCATACTAAATCCCAACAAGACAAAACTAATGATATTCTCTAATAATAGATCCACAAAACCCACTAGCCTATTTTCCATCCTCTCCTCCAATGATACTAAAACTGAACCAGTAGACAGTACAAAGTTGCTAGGTATCATTACAGACAGCTCCTTAAAATATGATAAATGCATAGCCCTTACTATAAAAAAGGTTCATATTAAACCTGGCTCTCTGTACTGGTCCAGAACATTCCTCACCCCTTCCACTAGACTAGCCATAGCAAGAACACAACTTCTGTCCATATTACTGTATGCCTCCCCCCATCTTCATTAATCTTAGAAAATCTGAACTGTCTAAACTAGAGAAATGTTACCATAAAATAGCTTGTTTTGCTGCTGGCCTCCAGAACAGAACACACCACACTGCACAGCCCTAAAACAGTTACATTGTCTCGAACTACCTAACCTACCATCACTTAACCAACTTACAATTGCTCACATCATCATACATCAACCCAATGCCTATCTAGCTCTGAAGAATCTTGTTCAACCTTGTTAACACCACCAGGTCCTTCCGCTCAACCAGCAAACTACTTCTAAAAGTTAATAAATCTAGCAACTCTTTTGGTGACTCTTTATTCGCCAATCAAATAACAAAACTATGGAATAGCACTCCCCAACACATACTTAATACCTCCACTACTTCCAAATTCAAACTCCTTCTGAAAGAACACCTAAACAACAAATGGCTCTGCTCCTATTTCACCCACGGTTAGGTTCTTCCCCCCTCTCCCTGTCCACATTTCTCTACTTCAACCTCCTACTAACTTTCTCAACTCTCCACCCACCTGGCACCTCATATTTATTCTGTTACAATAAAGCTCGTCTCTCCCTTCCAATAGATATTGCTGTAAAATTAGTACACATTGTATCTGCATCTATTATAAATCCATCCTACTATGTTTCTGCTTGTATTAATACCTGATGACTAAAGATGTCTGTAACCATATTTACTGTAACTGCAGTTCCTACTGTCTTTTAATAATTACTGTTCTAAACTGTTATGTGTGTATTACAATAATTGCCATTGGAGCTTTTCTCCCCGGGCCTCCGCTGAAAATGGACTACTAGCCCAGTTGGACCATCTCGGTAAACAAATGTCAATAAAATAAAATAAATAGCTAAAATAATAAAATAATTTGTGCTTATTCATTCACCGCAGAAGAGGACCACTTATGGAGCTGTTATACTCAGCAAATGAAATGGCTTCAAAATCTGTCCTGTCTAGCCCCCTGCAGTCTAGCTGATATCCCATGCCCCTCAGGGATACTGTTTAGTAGCTAGTACAGCCAACTTTACCCTGCAAGAGACAGGAGAGTTAGATGCTGCTGGAAAACATCTGAAACAAACTACCTAGTCCTTGGCACTGCTGATATCAAAAAACAGAAGAGACACAGAAAAACAGAATATGTTCACACACAATTATACTTTAAGTTGTACATACTTTATCTGACGTCACTCCTGGCTATGAGAAATTTCTCCAGCTATGCCTCAGTCCCTGTGAAGGTGAATGCTAATCTAATGGTAGTAACTGCATAAGGCTCTCATATAAAGTCAGCTTTCTTCACTTCCTCACTTGTTCAAAACTCGTTACAAAAACTAGTGATTGTAGTAGAAGACTATTCTTTAAATTAATAAGTATTGTCTCTGCAACAATAACAACAAAAAAATACATATAACTGTACAAATGTACAAAAGGAAGAATAGTAACTTTACGGTAATGACTACTCCAAGTCTCTGCTATTACAATGTGTATAAATATATACAACTGTGCTACACATTCTGAAGTGGGTACCACTCAAACAGAAAATCACAGAAGCATAGCTAGAGTTGGGAGAAAAGGCAACTGCCTCAGGCACAAGGTGTTAGGGATGTGACCATAAGCACCAAGAATGGCTGATTTCTTTTGTTGTTTTTTTTTCCTCCTCAGTTCATTGTAAGGGCATTACAGAGTGACATGGCACCCCAAAAATGTGCCATATTAGAGGGGAGACCTTTTTTTGCTCTTCATTCAAGGGACACCAGATCGAGAAGTACTAGATGGCAGATGAGATAGCTACGGCTCTGGTAAATCATAACATGTGACCTCACAAGCAGTATTATCATAGCAAAGGGAGGAGGACAGTTACAAGATCCCCTGAAGCGCAGCCTTGCCAAAAATCCTGTCCAACTCATTTTGTGGCATACAGAGGTAAAGCCCTGACTATGACTCAGATGACCTGAATGTGACAAGTGGCATAGGTATTGGAACAGCCAGGTAAGGGAGGATGGGAATGAGCAGCCAATCCTGGCTGACCCATAATTAGAGTAGAGGGAGATGATTTAATTAGGCTGCGTGGCATCAACCATAAGGTGGATTGCATAGCATTAAAAACAGCCAGCACCAGGGACAAGGGCTTAACCAACCCATGCCAGTGACAGTGGAAATCAAAAAGTGGGTGGCAGCACATGCATGAATGGGGAGGGTGTATGAGGACACAGAGATGATGAAGGTGCTCATTCCATCAGCATCCAAGGAGGGAGGATAGTACTTTACAAGAAACGCCCTTTTTGCCAAGATACCTGTGAGGGTACAAACTAAATCCATCTCTGCCTGGAGAATAGCCTCTCTGACTGGACCTTACATCGGTGCTGGGGACACCAAGTACAGTGGAGTGAATGGAGTTAAGTTCAATATTTAAGGTTTAATGGTCAGCACACATGTGGGTACAAAGTAGATACACGAGTAAAAAAAAACTGTTCTACACCTGGAATCTCTAACTTACACAGTGTTTTGTGAAAGTATGGATGAAAGATATCGAGTTCCGGTTTCTAATATACCGTGGGCAGACACATTCTTAAAGTAATCTGATGTGGCTATTGCCTTAGTGCAATGAATAATCATTGTGTCTTGAAGAGGTTTCAGAATTTGCCACAGAAAAAAGGCAATAAAATGTGACAACTATTTAGCTTGAGTCGGTTAACTGACTTTTTTTTCATTTCTGAAAGGTACAAAAAGTTGATCAGTATTTCTTGTATAGTACCTCAGTTGTTTGTGAACAAGTAAAGGATGCACATTCCGAACTGATTAAGAGTTAATGCAGAAACTACTTCTGGCATAAAAGATGGATTTTTTTTTTCACAAACACACTTTTTCACTGCACAATACAAAGTAAGGCAGTTTATGAATGAGAAATTATTACTCTAAAATCCTTCTGACAGAAGCAAAAAAAAAACAGAAAAAAAGTCTTCAAAAGCAGAGGTATTTTGACTTTGTTGAATCTGCTGGTTCAAAAGAAGCACACAACACTGACAAAAACAAGCGTCTGAGAACACGAACACTGGAAATAAAACAGCATTTAGTTAACAGCATTGACTACAGAACTGGAATCAGTACAATACTTACAATAATAGGGATTGCTGTTGTTCTGGCTAGCAACTGCTTAACCAGCCGGTATCTGTCATACATTGGCCTCATAAGTTGGCGCGCATTCTTTGCAACCTGCAAAGAGAAGACAAGAAAAACACATCCTAATGAGTGTGATCAGCTGGACATTTCTGTCTTTGGCACTTAATTAGACTATGACCTTTTAATTACAGTGCATGTCGCCTCACTAATGAGTGTCCTGACATAAAGGGATGGCTGTGCTGCACAGAAGGTGGTCTCTCCAAAATGATTTGAACTTGAAACAGCACTAAGCATCACTTGCAGTGTTCAGCTTACACGTGCCTCACTGCACATTAAACCACTATCTCTAATACACAGACAATCACTGGTCTTGTGGAAAAACAAACAGTCGTACCTGATAATACCAGGAAATCAGCAAGTCAACAAGATGATACGTCTTGCTGATCAGTTTAATAACCTGATTCTCTGTACTGCATCTCCAGTCAAATTATGGAAAACATGAATGACGTTCATCTCAGAATTTCAAAGCATTTCAGAATGTTATTTTGAAAAAAAAATGCTTAAAGTGTTATAGGTATAAACACATGTTGTTACCTCTTTATTAAACTATGTTTTTTCTTGCAAACGCTAATACATTTATTTTTTTTTTCTCACAGCTAACAATCAGTGGGCCTCCGTGCCTCTCCCTTAATCATTGGGTCTACCAACTCTTCTAGGCCTCCCCAGGACTAATCAGATTAAGGTTGGCCTGGTGAGAAGACGGAGGTATTTTGGGACAAAATATTTTCCATAACACACTGAGTGGGGAGTGCAAGAGGTGGCCGCAACATTCCGGCCCTCATTTCCGCAAGGAGCTCGCACTGCTATGCTGCCCCACCCACCCTCGGAAAGCACTCTACAGTTGTGTGCCTGGCCAACCCAAGGGAAATCTGACCACATTGTGTGCCCTTTGCATATAAACACCCCCCCCCTAAGGACAGGAGTGTCTGCCTTCCCTGTTAGCCCCTCAGACATTCGAGCCGCTAACTGAACCCAAATCACCTGGGCTGCAGTCATGATTACCTCTGTACGCCATATCACTGGCTGGCAAACTGAAATTTAAAAACAAAATACAGTGTGCAGGAAATGGAAGTGGATTTTTGACATATAAACTGATGCAAATTTCTGAGAAAACTAATAGTGCTAGGAAGCAGATAACAAAACATTGCTAGTTTGCTATCTTGACCATCTCTGAGAAAGCAAAAACATTTGCTTGATTACTACTGAAACCTTCCTTCCCAATCTCATTTGTTAGAGGTTCCGGAGATCTCATGAATTGCCCATTTACCATTGTATATGGAAGACAGATTAATCATTCTAAACAGGGTTGTACAGGGGTGGAAGGAACTCCCCAAGAACAGTGTACAAAGTAAAGCCAAAGAAAGGACCAGTGGGGGAGATTCAGATGAAAGTTGTTAGATGCAGTAGCCAAAGAACAAGGCCAAATACTCTAAAATCTATAGTGCACAGACTGCAAACAAAAATAACAAACAGAACGTCAGAGGTTCTAGAATGCACAAAGTAATGTGGGAACTCTATGACTTTGCCAGTGTGAGTGATCATATGTTTCTCACTCTACAGAAAAGAGAAAGGCTGCTAGAAATACAAGGATCCATGCTCCATGTCTGGAAGGAAAGGCCAAAGCCATAGAAAGTGTGTGTGTGTGTGTGTGTGTGTGTGTGTGTGTGTGTGTGTGTGTGTGTGTGTGTGTGTGTGTGTGTGACAACTTTACACTCTTACTTGATTGTATCTGTCCAAGCTAAAATTTTCTTCAAGTGAATACCAGTGTTCCATAAAAGTAACCAGCTATGTTAACACTGACAGCAGACCTACAGGACTACAGCCACCTGCCCACATCAGCTTGTTACACTGCTTATGCAAGTCTACAACAGCCATAGACATGTGTGTATACATGGTTTGTTTACACTGTATATGTAATATGGTACTTTCACTTCTGGTATTAATACTTAACTGCTTGCTTAACAACAGCTGAACGTCTTCACCCTCCCCAAATATTCTTGTAAAAATTACCATGACAGGCTCATATGATGTAATAAAAAGTAACACAAAAATGCACATATACATACTGGTCTTCCATGAATGCTTTCGTAATACAGCAGAGCCTTCTGGAGGGCTACCTTTTCTTCCGCAATCTGGTCCCTTGTCATCTCCTGTAAACAGGTAAAACACAGAGTAAACTATCAGACATGAATAGGTTATAGTCAAAATCACATTAAACTTATAATACAAACTGTTCCTAAAAGGGGAATGCTATATGATTCCAGGTCTTGCCCCTGAACAAGCTGTTAATTATTGCAATGCACAGGTATGTGCAGCAAAAAGTCTAAAAACAGCAACAAGCATTCGTAATGGAATGTGTCACATCCTTGACTTATACAAAATGCTGTTGAGGACAGCAAGGCATAATTCCTAGTCATAAGAACCAGTGTAACAGACACATAATTAAATTGAAAAAACTACACTTCCTCCTCCTTTACAAAACATACATTTGGAGGGATGGCATGCGTTAGTAAAGAAAGATATTACAATAACATGGAGAAAGGCAGCAAACAAAATAATGGGGACCAACCTCTTTGGTATTCTGATGTTTCAAAGCCTTCTGTCCCATAATAAAAAAAAAATCTTTAAAACTATATTCACATTTTGAAGTGAAACTTGTGAGAAATCAAGGTTTATGCAAACATCAACAAGGCTTGTAAAGTAGAAACAACTTTAATAGAGAAGTCAACTCTAAGCTGAGTCAACAGTACCATCGCCCAAATTTCAGCCTTTTCTAAAGTTTAAGTAACAAGCTGACAAAATACCTGAGGGTAAAAGCAGCAGTCAAAACTGAGCTTACATTACTGACCGACAAAAGAGGCAACTTCTTTTGTTTACATAGTGTGGCCCACTAACAGTCTCTCATGGTCCTTCCCAAACATACAAACAAAAGCACTTGTGCCCAAGCAAGAATTCTGTATTTGCTGAAAAGTACAGACAGAAAAAAATATACCCCACATGTGAGATAAGCAGCCAAGTGGTTTTAAACAAACACTTCTTTAGCAAAAACATAAACCATATTACCAGCTTCACAGAGGTTTATCTATGGCTAATCCAGAAGGACTCCACATGTGGAAGTTCCTCGATTAGAGATGGCATCTTGACAGTGAAGCTAAATGCATCTACTTGTCAGCTAACTGCTAAACCATAGAATGGGCTCCATGGAAAAGTTTCGGTGAGCCAGGTAGGCTAGTAAGCATGGGTGACTAACCTGGTGAAAGGGATGAAGAGTGTGGGTAGACCTTTATCTATAATTAGAAAATCATGACTGGTGGCTTGTAATAAGGCAGTAATATCATCACAGTACGACTGGGACCAGTACTACATGCTGCTGAGTGCAATAAGATGTTTTTTTCTTAATGAAGCTAGGTACCTCCATTTATTCTTGAAGGAAAAAAAAAACAAAGATTCTAGAAGGAGAAGAAGAAGATCTGATCTGAGCCAAGTTAAAAAGACTGACAATATATCATGAGAATGTTACATAACCTATGACTCAAGTAAATTAAGATTGTAATTAAAGATGCAAACGTTGAGCTGGGCTATGCTTAGATCTTCTGAGGTGGATGCTGATGGGTGTGAAACACTGGGTCAGAAAGGGTAAGTACGAGGTTCTGGGCCTGTTTCTATATCACCTGGGCATTGACAAAGTGAAAGATGGTTGAGAAGAAAATTTAAGACGAAAGGCAGTAGATAAATGACAGAAAGTTAAGTCCTGTTTACAAATGTCTGATGTACAGCAAGCAGTTTAAAGAAGTGATGTTACTACTTAGAAGAAGACTATCAAACTGAACAGCAGTTTTAAGTACTAGGGAATATGATGGGTGTAAAATTGTAGCTGTGGTTATCAGCAAGGTAATGAGGTTAGGTATGCAGTGGAGAGAACTTCTGTACTGTAAAATACTTAGGAAGGAAAGTTAAGGAATGAGAAATAAACTGAAAATAATGTACACATTAGTAGACAAAGGGCGGGGCAGAAGACAGCATGGAAGACATACTGAGTGGTGAAATGCCAAGAAGGATAATGGTGGTACAGGATGGAAGGGAGCATACAGGAGTTTATGTGAGAGTCTATGAGAGAGTGAAAGAAGAAAAACAATGATGTAAATGATATAAAAGTGCTTTTTTTTTTAACTGGAGTATTAGCAGTAAGAACAGGGCAAGGTATGAAGTATGAATACATAATTAAGAAAAGTGTGCCTTAGAAAGAAAATTAAGTTAAATAACAAAAGATGTAATACGAATGTAGGAACACTGCAGAAGATGGAACATATGTAGCCAAACATTTTCTTAGTCTGGTAATTCTTTTAAAATATATGCATTACACAAAGTTTTGGTATTACAAGTTGCCCATAAATAACCAAAATAAAAAGGGAGGAAATGCAGATACACAAGAACAACTCATCTGCAGGAAAACCTCTGCAAACTTCTGTCCTACCTTAATATCTTCTGGCCGGGCCATCTCAGTCCTTTTATCTTGCAGTTTCTTTTGAATGGACTCCAGCGTTGCTTCTGTAGCGGGCTTCATAGCTTTTTCCAGTGCCTCTTGTTGTTTCTCTTGTTCTCGTTCAAGCCGAGACCCAAAGCTTTTAGGAAGAGTGTTACTACGCTGGCGTACCTGAGGAGCCAGGTCTTCCTCGGATTTTTTGAGTTTGTTATCTTGAGAAGAAAAATTAAGGCAACATTAAGTAACTCTTCAATTCAGACAGTAGTGCCCAGCAGTTAATTACATCTATTTCACAAAAACAGTAAGCCATGTGGAGATAAACCAAGCAAGCCTTTATTTATTCCACCAAAAGTACATCTCAGCCCTACAACTTCCTCATATTATTACAATTACTCTTTGTTTTCTGCATGTAGGCCTCTTCAAACATTTCTCATAAAATACAATGCAGCACATGGTACACATGCAAAGGGAGACTGAACTGGTCTCTTAGAGCAGCATATGGATGATCACAATCTTAGGCCACTAAAACCTATCACTGATAATAACTACTACCTCTACAGGCACACCGACTTCTGCTGATGGATGTGCAGCTTAAAGCTAAATTAAACACGTAGGGCAATCAGTGCAATTCACAGTATATACTTCTCTAGTGAAAATAGTTCTTCTACATGACCTACTGGTGTGGAATCCTGTGGTCAGGGAAATGCTGCTGTGTGCCTGGTACAGTAATTTAATGGTAGACCTGCTCTTACTCAACTTCTGAAAAGTGAACTCAGGGAGGGAGAGAATGTGTATGTGTGTGTGTGTGTGTGTGTGTGTGTGTGTGTGTGTGTGTGTGTGTGTGTGTGTGTGTGTGTGTGAGAGAGAGATCCTCCCCTTTGGGGGGGGGGGGTTACAAAGGTTATGAAACACAGAAATGAACCATGCTACTAAAACAGCTGTTGTCGAAATGCAAAGCTTGTCCTTCACAGGAAAGAAAATTACTTTAGCACTTTTGTCCATTTCATTACAGAACTTCTGCAATAAAACAGATGAAAGTGTGAAATTTATGCGAGAGTTAACTGTGGCAACTTTTTGCGGGTATGTATTCTGTAGTCTTCTAGCGTGGCTGTGCATCCATTTTTATTGTGTGTTGTTTATGCTATTTGGAAAATGTTCTTTGTTGGCCCACATCTGCCCCCTAGCTCATGGCAGAGCCAAAACTAGTCGGTACAGCTACCACGAAAGACCGCTGATGCACTCCTGATAAGTCTTATTCTTGTTTTCGTGGAATCCCTATGTTAAAAGTGAAGGGTACATAAACAGTGTTGCATCTGATTTTACTGACCACCTTTGGCACAACAGCAGGGAACATACATTCTGGAAGCCACCATGTCCATGCTGGTCTCTCAGAATGATGTCCTAATTTTGCTGTCGACTCAAGTTCCTAGCCTGGCACACTTCTAGTTTCGGAAAAATATCCGCTGAGGAGTGAAGAACATAACACCAAGAGCCATGAATACTTTCTTCTTGCTCACTGTTTTAGAGCTTGGCTTTTACTTTAGGACCAAATTATTTGGTCCCTTCAAATGGGGAGTCAGTGAATGATGTCAAAGTTTTCTGCAGAGTTAAGTGTCTGAACCAGACGTGCTGGTGAATTGTTTTGCCTATCCCAGCTGTCTACACTGTTCCATTGATGGCATTATAAACTAGATGCACAGTAAAGATAGAAACCATAAAAATGGTTGCCACCTGAGACTAGTTTCCTTCTTAAATCTTCATGCGGCATCGACATGCATATCATCTGCTAATAACAAGGGAGTGGGGATGCAAGGGGGTTACCACCTGCAAAACTATATTTAAAAAAATATTTGTGAAACTGAGGGTTCACCTGATTGAATTCATGGAGTTGTAACTCAAAGATGTAGGTGAAGCAATCCAACAGCAGATACCCTGAATATTTCAACCATATGCAGAAAGACAGCCAAGGAAATACCAACCGTACTCCATCTATCCTGTACAACCAATCTCAACTGAGCAAGTGAAAGGCTTTCCAGCAAATTCTGACTCCTCCTTCAGGATTCCCCCAGAACTAGCAAGATCTGGGAGGGAAGGGCCATGGCCAAGCAACAACAGAGCACTCCCTGTCCAAACGACAGCAATCCCAACCAGATCCAGGACGGAGTTCCCATACTCCCAATCCACTCTTTGGTGCTAGATGATCCATGGTTCATCAAACTAAATCCCTGAAGTCAACAAGAGGCATGGAAGCAGGCAAGAATAGTATTCTCTCCAAAAGACACATGATACAAAAATCTCCATTTAAGACTCATCTATTGAGTGGCAGGTAGAGAAAATGCTGTGACCATCTCTTACAACAAACAAGGTTTGCTACCTTAAGCCCACTTCAGGAGAACCATATTGACTGTCCTTAAGGCCACTGGAGGGAACTGGAGGAAAAGCACAGAGGTTGGGTGCAGGAATGCATCACCTGAAAGAGTACCATGGCAAATTCTCAAATCTGACAGACAAAGTTACCAAAAGAAATAAGACCTCTCCCAGCTGTGTGTGTGTTTGGAAGAAACAGACTTTCTAGCATAATGGGATGAAGACAGGTTCTACTGTAATTAGGCAACTTGCACTAATAAGCCCTAAGACAGCTTTAGGGGTGAAGTCCCATACGGGGGGGGGGGTAGCACACACCAAACCAAGCTCTAGAGGGAGTGCCCCCCCCAGAGGTGGGAAGGAAGGTACATTTTCCAGGGCCCCCTTCTACTGAGATGCAGGGAGAAGGGCTTCAAGCCCACTGGAAAAGAGCAATGGTATCGGGTCTAGCAGCATGAGAGACTGCATTTTTGCCTTTTCCAAGGAAAACAGCTGAGTCTATCACCCACTTGGGGGGGGGTCTGGCCATGATCCTTTGATCCTTCACAGAAAAGCAAGAACATGACAGAGGAGTGGACGGTGACTCAAGGCGGCATCTCAACTTAGTAGAAGCAATACAGGCAAATTCCCCCAGAGGAATTCTAGCAGCTTCTCTCCATCTTTCCTCACCTTTTTCCCTCATTACTCAACATATGTCATGTACTGGAGGTGGAATCAGGCAGAGGTCCTTAGGAAAGCCCTTCTGGAACCAGGGCATGGACAAGTGAAGCAGTCTTGATCCTGAACCTAGGATGCCTGCAGGACCTCCTCTTCCTTCTGGAAGTGTGAGATGTCAACTGATGGTGCAAGGAAGGGACAAACATGACACTCAGGATGGCAGTAAGTAAAGACTGGAGCCTTGTCCCAAAAAGTCCACTTATGTCACATGTACTGTCCAGCAAAAGGCTGTCTAGGTCATCAACCAGTTAGAATAAATGCAACAAGCCAACAGAAGAGGGTACATGCCTGTATCCAATAAGGTAAATACAATTGGCAAGCTGAGGATGCATCAATATGGCATCCTTCCAAGTGAAGGCGATTCAATACGCATAAAATTCCATAAAACTCCATTCAGTATGATGTCCTCAAAGTTGTTTAGGCTATCGGCTACAGAATGCAGTACTTCTTGTCTTCTGCCTTGGGTTAGCTATGTTGTAGAAGTAATGCCAACATCCCCATGAAGATACAGAAGGCAAACAGCTCAATCTCAACACTGCTGCACTCACCCCTGTCAAATGACCATCCAATGATGGATTTGCTTAATGACCAAGGCAAGCAGTAAAGTAGTCACATGCTTTGCCCCTTATGCCAGTGGAACAGAATTGCAGGAGACACCTTCAACTAACTGGAATTAGTGAAACGGTTCTTCTACAGGAGCAGAAGCAGAACAGAAAAGATAAAAGTTATGTCCTAGAAATGGAGAAAGTTTAACTATGTGTCACTGTACAGCCACTATCTGATTCAGAAGGACACTAATCAGCCTGGGCTTGTCGAGATCATGAGACCCAAGGACAGATGCTCTCCCTCTTCTTTATATTAAAAGATGAAGAAATACCTGGTATTGAAATATGCTCAGTTTCACAGCCTAGAACAACAGTACCACCTACTTTCAGAAGGGTCCATCAAAGGCCTTTCTGAGGAGAAATAATATATGTTCTGTTTGTGGTTGATCTTGCAAATTACAGTCAAAAAGATGGAAAAGCCCTGAAGTAAAAACGGACATACATTACCCACCATTTCTAGAATCTGCCACCCAAAATTAACTGCAGCTCATCCACGAAATAACCATACTCTATACATTTTGGGGAGCACACCTATGTTTCCTTTCAGAGAGACATCACTATCCCAGAGTTGTCCGCCTTGAACTCTTGACTGTAGAACATAGTCTTAAGGCAATAGGTTACAGAAGCAGAGAAAGCCCTTACGGTAGTAGCTGGCACTAAACTACTGCAAAAGTCTGTACGTTTTCACTATCTAAGCAGGGGTCATCGTAGAATCTCTACTTAACACACATCTGGTATCCTTCCACTAGAGGGACAGGGGGAGACATGAATACTAAAAAATGAGATTCGAGCTTGTGTCTGGCTTCTACCATAAGGGCAGAACTCCACAACCACTTCTCATAGAACATCATGACTGCCACCATTTGATCCATAAACAAGAACTGAAAGCAGCCAGTGCCCTATGAAGTTAATATTTCAATAGCTACTTTAATGGTAATATTTACCATCACTTGCCTGACAGAAAAAGGGAAAATGACTTTCAATAGGCAGTTAAAAAACAACCAACATTTATTTGCCACTCTCTTACCGAGTCATATGAAGGATGCAGGTAATTTGCACTCCATGACAGGGAGGTTATTCACATCACAACACTACCAAATAAACGAAAAAGTTTGGACAGAGCCCATTATCAGATATTCAGTCAAGGGGTGGTATAACATACAGACTTGATGTCACTACTTTTGGCATAGTTGCCGATCATATGACAGGGAATACCATGCAGTAAGATTGCTGGTGAATGCACATCACTGGTTGTCAGGTGTCAAAAGCAATTGAAAAAGCAACACAAGTTTTTTCCCTGTTTTGGAGGACTCTAAGAGCAACTCTACAACTTCAGAAAAAGACAAGAAAAGGATACTTTAGATGAACTATGAAAGTTATAAGACAGACGGAAACAAAGACTCAGACAATGCTCATTCATGTCTGGTTCTCTTGTCAGAGTCATGTCCAGATAATTAACTTTGGTCTCATGAATTACACAATACCCTTCAATCCCTGGTATTAAGTGCGTCAAATGTGGCACAGGTCTTCAGCATAAAATAACACATCATCAATAAAAGGATCACAAATGACCTCTCTGCCAAAGCTGTCAAAAATAAATAATGTGATTCTCCGAACAGGGCATAAATATATTAGAATATAAGGAGCCATATTCAGCCCACACTGCTGGTCCCTATTTCTGAGAATGACAACATCCTTCAAGACAAAATAAATGGCGTCAAACAAAACTGCAGTATTGATAATATAAAAAAAGACCAAAGTCACAATATTTATTTATTTTATTTTATATTTGTTTACCGGGATAGTCCGACTGGACACATATCCATTTACAGCGAAGGACCGGGGAGAAAAGGTCCACAGTAATTAACATAAGCAAAAAATATTTAAACACTTGATAAGAATACAATCATATATACAACATTTTGAGACATAAATACAGTAAAGCATCAACTTGGCAAAAGCATGCAGTTATATAATATTTGAAATATCCTATGAGAAAGAGTCTTGAGATTGAAGCATATATACATTACGTAAAATGGGAAAGGAAATAGTCTATGGTGCTATCCGCAGTGAAAGTTAAGTAATACATGGACATAGCCAGGTATTCATTAAGTGAGATTTGAGAGAGTTTTTGAACTGAGCAGTAGCAGAAGCAGAAGTCAAAGCAGGAGGGAAGTTATTCCAGGATCTAGCTATGTTATAAGAGAATAGTGCTTTCCCAGCAGTGTTGTTAGCTGTGGATATACACAGGAGCGATTTTTTGGTAGAAGGAAGGAGGCGATTTGATCTGTATAGAGTGAGTAGTTGGCTTAGTGCTGGTGTTCTATCTGGATATTTCAAAATATTGTGGGCAATTACTAGTTGATGGCAACTGAGTAGCTGGTGAAGTTCTAGCCAGTGTAGCTCCCTTAGAGCTCGACAGTGATGGGTTCTGAAGGTGGAGTTGTTCATAAACTTGGGAATTTTATTATAACATCTCTAGTCTAGTGAGATCACGTTTTCTAATGTGGGTAAGAACTGGTGCTGCATATATCAGAGTGGATAATAGGTGAGTTTGGGCTACGGTGATCCGGGCCTGAGTTGAGATAAAGTCTTTGTGTCTATATAGTGTGCCCATTTTTTATGGACCTTTTTGATGGTTTGTGAAATATGGACATCAAAGTGTAGTTTTTTTGTCAATTTCTACACCTAGGAGTTTGGTGTGGTCAGAGGGAGTGATTGTAGTATCATTTTTGGAAGTGATAGTAAAGGCTGGAGGGATAGGTATGGATTTGTTGGGGTGTGAAAAGAAGCACGTTAGTCTTGTTGGGGTTTAGGATAAGTTGGATATGAGTAATCCAGTTTTACAGAGAGCTAAATGATTCCTGAGTGAGTTGTTGTAGGGTGGTGAGTGATGGTGCAGAGCAGATAAGAGTCAAATCATCTGCATACTGTATAAGGGTAGCATGCTGGGTGGAGGTATGAAGATTGTTAGTGAATATGGAGAAAAGAAGTGGGCCTAATATTGAGCCTTGAGGTACATCTACGGTAGTTTAAAGTACATGAGAAAGTACGCCTTGCCATTGGACAGACTGCTGCCTATTAGACAGGTAGCTTTTAAATCAAGCAATAGTCAGAGGGCTAAAGGATAGGGAGGCTAGGGAATCTAGCAGTAGAGAATGTGAGACCATGTGAAATGCTTTTGAAAGTTCTAATAATATAGCAGATACAAAGTTGTTGTTGTTTCTGTGTTGGTTAACCAGGTTGGTGAAAGAGAGGAAAGTGACTGTTGTGCTATGGTGTTGCCGGAAACCATGTTGAGTGGAGGAGATGAGGTTGTGAGAGTTCAGGAATTGCATGACTTGAGTGTGAATACATTTCTCATGTAGTTTAGACAAGGGAGATAGAAAGGCTATGGGGCGATAATTAGACAAATCATAGGAATCGCCACCTTTGTGAAGAGGAGTAATGTATGATACTTTCCATAACTGCGGGATACAGGCTTCCTGTATACAGCGGTTGATAAGGATAGAACTGGGTAAGCAAAGGATTCAGCAGCTGTTAGGGAAGTTGGCTGGTAGATAGTCAGTGGCAAGGGTGGTAGGTTTCAGTTTTAGGAGTGTTTTAAAAGTAGATGTAGGAACAGGTGAGAGAGCAAAGGAGGGGATGTTATGAGGGCATTTGTTTGGGATATTTAAATGGATGTTTTTGGATAGTTGGGAGGATAGCATTAGGATAGATTCTGTAAAGTGGTGATTGAATTGGGAGGCTATGTTAAAAGTATCGTTGGTGGAGCTGGGAGTGGGGATGGTTGTTTTTCCAGGTTTTAACAAAGAATTGATGGTATGCCAAAACATTTGGGGATCTTTAGAGTGTTTATTTTGGGCACTAAGGAAACAAATTCTGTTTATCAAGTTTGGTTAGTTTCTTGGCCTGACTTCTAAGTTGCTGGTATTTGTTCTTTGATATGCTAGTGTTTGCCCTCTTCCAGATTTTCCAAGCCTTATCTCTAGACTTCAGTAGGGCCCTTGTGTCCCTACTGAGCCATGGGGCATAGTTTGTCTTGACTCTAATTTTTCTAATAGGTACAACTGTATTAAGGACATTAATGAGAGTACTGCTGAAGTAGTCGACGGCCTTGTCTAAGCTTAGGGTTCAAAGTGGTTTCCAGTTACTTTGTTTTAGAATGTGGTTAAGGTCCTCTATATTTAGCTTACGATCATCTCTGACTTGTCTATAAACTATGGGCTTAGATAAGTTAGTGCGTTTACGTAGGAGGAATGTGGGGAGGTGGTCAATTAGACTGTCTGGCAGGCATCCAGTCTAGTAGTTTAGTTTGTGGCAATTTACTAGTGTCCAGACTAGTATAGACTGTTTAAGGTTTTTTTGATCTATTCTAGTGGGTTGTTGGATGAGTTGGGAGAAGCCATAGTGATTGATATGGTTAGTGGGGTTGTTAGAATTACAGGCTAACCACTCAGTATTTAGGTCACCTAGCAGGATGGTTTCTTGTGGAAGATTATCTGTGGTCCATTGTAAGATTTCCTCAGTGGTGGGAGAGTTGTTGCCAGGAGAATGTAACAGCAAAGTAGACTGATTTTTTTGGAGTTGTTTATATGTAGAACTGAGCCTAAGGTTTCGGCATTTTGAAATTTAGGTAGGGGGGTTTCTAGAGGTTTTATGTTAAGCAAGTGATGACCTAAAGAGAGAAAAATACCGGTAAACAGAGTTCTGACATCTAATGTGACCAAACAAAAATGCCCTCATTTTATATGTACACCACCTGTGTTGTGCATAGAGCACTGTGATTACTCTGATACTTGGGAAAAATACAAGCTTATTAGGGGTCTATATTGCAACAACCAATGCTTAAAACAGCGAACAATGTTACATCGACACATTTACAGTGAAAGCTGAAAATGTCAAATCCGAAGAACAGAGATTTCTTTCCTAGGGAAAGAAATTGCTGTTCCAACCCCTGCAAAAAAAAACAAAAAAAAAACACATTACACACTTCCAAACAGATACACACATACCCAGTCCTAATTATACCCCCCCCCAAAAAACAGTAAACAACTAAATACACATATGCACATAACCCAAATATACATTTAACTAAAAAAAAAGAAACAAACATTTTAAACCATATGCATTTACCTTAACCCGCACCCTAACCCTAAGGTCAGCAACTCTCACACATTCACATAAAGAGCTCCAAACACACACACACTTACCTTAACCCTAACTCTACCCCCCCAAAACAAAAGTAAACAACTGAAAACACATACACATGGAACTCAACCATATTAAGTGGTCAAGCGACTTCTTTCCCAGGGAAAAATTTCGCTGAACAGCCGCTTCGCTGTTTTGCCTGTTTGCTCTACATGTGTAGATGAAAACGCATTAGACATAATGCGTTTTTGTTGAACTCATAGGAACCCCTTATTAGACACTTTTATGATAGAAAAGTGCTTAACATGCTTTTAAGTACCTCCTGAGATAAAGGGAAACATTCCCAATGCTCCATCTAGTCAGTGTAGCAGTAAAAATTTCAAAGCTACTAGAAAAAAAAGAGTCATCCAACCAGTCCCCCAAGACCTGTTAGAGTCCAAAGTCTGCTCAAGATTCTTTTTTTTCATGAAACATACAAAATTCTGGATGGTCACTTTTCAGTCCATATTGCCTATACTGAGGAAGGACGATTGGATGTGCTCAATAGATTTCCAGGATGCTTATTTGTTAAGACAGAAAAAAGAACTCCAGGAACTTTCTCCATTTCTGGCTGGGAGCCCATCACTATCGGTTCAGAGCCATGCCTTTCGATCTCACCATAGCTTCCAGGTTGTTCTCCAAGATCATGGCAGTGGTGACAGCACATTTGCATCTGCTAGAGATCCAAGTTTTCCCCTAGCTTGACAACTGGCTCCTAGCTGCTGCATCTGACCATTACTATTACACCATCCAGACATTGTGCTCCAGTGGTTGCAGAAGTTAGGGATAACAGTGAATTTTTCCAAATGCCACTTTATACCAGCACAAATAGAGTTTGTGTGGTGCCTCATCTTTAACAACTTACAGATCTCCAACCTTCCCCAAAGCAGGATTTTATTGTGTTTTGTAGCAATGCAATAGCTTCATCATCCTTCAGTCCAGAAAAACTGATCCTACAACTGTTGGGTGTGATGACTTTTGCAGTATTGGTGGTTTCTCTAGCCGGGTACCATACAAGAGTGCACCAGTGGACCCTAGTGGCACAATAGTCTCAGAACAGGCATTCACCACATATGAAGGTTTAACTCACTCAAATCTGCAAACAACACATTACTCAGTGGATTAGTTCATTATCTGTGGTAAAAGGTCACCCGTTTCACATGGACTCACCAGTTGCAGTAGTAACCATTAATGCTTCCCTTCTAGGGTGGATGGGGCATTTCGAAGGGTGGATGGTTCAAGGTGCATGCTCGCCTATACAGGCCAATCTACACATCAACATCTTGGAGATGAGGGCGGTCCTCCTAGCACGCAGGACTTTCATTCCCAAAGGTGTGATAGCCATACGTGTACAGACAATATGACAGTGATATGGTACATTAATGGGGAGGAACCCATTCTTATCCACTTTTGTCCAGAGGCCATGAGGGTCTGACAATGGGCGATTTCTTTCAAACTTTCTAATGGTAGTGGTATGGCACATAAACATGGAAGACCCATTCCTCTCCACTTTGCCAAGAGGCCATGAATGTCTGGCAGGGAAGTAAATACTGTGGGAAGAAATAGCCAGGGAATTTTTATGGCTAGGCTTGTATAGGCCCTATGGCTGATAGCCTAGTACCAACCTATGAACCTATGAACCTATGAATCAAGCACTGTAAAGACAGTGTCTCATGCTAATGATGAAGAGGGGCAGTATTATCCGGCAAGAGACAGTGACAGAAGAGAAACATCTTATAAAAGCTGTCAGAACTTCAGTCTGCCACAATTACAATTAAAAAGTATATCAGAACAGTGGCTAACAGCTTTTAAAGCTGTTCTTCAGAGAGGCACTTCATTTCAACCTGCTTTCTATTTGAAAGGCTTTGAAAACCAGTAAAATACTTCCCATTCCTACACTTTTTTTCTGCAACTAGTAGTACCTGGAGCAGATAAAGCTCCACGTGCTACAAAGAATTATGATAAGAGTAACACAATCAAAACCCATTATTGTGTGCTCTCGACATGGATGTCAAGATTCACCTGCCAAGCTTCACAATTTCTTGAACACATATGAAGTTGGTTATGACTGGAGAACCAATCATAGTCCTCTATGTTCAGCATACTCTATCCTTCAAGAGTCACTAATGCCCTTAAAATTTCTAAACTGAGTCATGAAAAATCACCATATTTTGTTGGAAAGTACCCATCCCCACAAATTGAGAGTTTACTGGGTTATCCAATCTGCACTGCCAGAATTGAGAAAAATACAGCTTCATGATGTTTAGAAATACACACAAAAAAAAATCAACAACTTTCTTGCTAAGAAAGCCTTACAAAATACACCTATTCAGCACAAAAGCTACACACTGTACTGCTTATGGGAGTTACAAAATGTCACATTTACTGCGCTGTAAAACAAACTGCACCCTCCAGTTAGTGACATCAGCAGTACACTTTATATTAGCTTTACATATTAGCAACTTACGCCTGTGTGCCTGAAACTTCTTAAAAGAATGCTATTCTTGCCTGTTCAAATTACATAGCTGTAACTTGCTTTGAGTTCTTCTCAGACATTTCTAACATCACTAACAACATACCTACACAAAACTTATTCACTGCATCATTAGTTCTTTGTGGCAAAAAAAAAGCATTTACATTTTATAAAATGTTTTTATAAAGGTCCATTTACACAAGACAAATTCTAACACATTTCTTTATTACCTGCAGCAATGATCCTTATCATCATCATAACACACCTGATACCAGACTTGAGTGTAAAAAGAAATATGCTAATACTACTAAAGCCTAACAGTAAGAACGTCAGTACTGATTAAATGTGAAAGACTCTAACTCATTACAGTACTCAAGGGTACACAGACTGGTGTGCAGGCTGTACTCAACCTTCCTCGGACATGCCACAGATGACCAAATAAAAAAAATAAACTCATCAAGATCAAACTTATGTTTTCACCTTAATGATAAAAACATGGCTCAGTGATGTCTCACGTTTATTAAGTCTAGTTTACTGAGGAATTAATAATCCATGCTACAAAGTAAACTAAGATGTAACCCAGTCTATAATGACAGAGGTCAAGGAAGTGTAGGAAAGGGACATTTGAATTTTTATTTTAATGACAGCAGAGATTCTTCCACTTTGCAAGCAGGTGAAATGACAGTTCTTTCACTACAGATCTGAAGGATCTTGCACATTCTGTGAAAGTCATTTACTCACTAAGAGTGCAAATGAAGAGACATCAGAACAACACTAGTAAGACGAATGGGCAGTCCACTATATTCACAGATGAAATCCTGCTTTGTAAGCCCCTTTTGATTTTCAGAGTAGGTTTTATTAAGAAGCCTTGCCTTTCAGAAGGCAAACATAACTTCAGAAGAACATACCACAGCACTGTACAACACCTGAAAATGTTAACCATCTATAAACTCATGTTGTTTACTGTACACATTGATGGTAACAACTAGAATACACAGAATTATCCAAAGCAGTACATTTTAAATTAATTTTCAAATAGCATAGTCATGAATATGTTGAATCTAACAGTATACAGGCAAGGAAAGAAGAAAAATGATTGAATCAAGTAGGAAAAAAAAAAAGTTAAAACATGCGCCACACAATACCAAACTCAGTACAAAATAAAGGATGTTACCTTTCAACTGTTTTCGGAGTTTAGCCAGTTCATTCAACCACTTCAGTACATCACCATTTGCCGCTTTATCACTATGAGAGGGCTGGAACATGTATATTATTTTTAGTTTAGCTAGATGAGATTTATATTTTACACATCAAAATACTTATAGAGTAACACATATTTCAATGAAGTAAATCATGTCTAATGAAAAATGATGACACACAACATAGCCAACCTAAACTAGCTCAGAAAAACAGGGAAGAAATAAGCATTCAACACTGAGACTTGGGGGGAGGGGGGCATTAATGTACTATGTCAACACCACCAAATTACCTAGAAAGAACGTTCTTCAGAAACTAATACATTACTTAAATTTCATCTAATTAGAAACATAGAAGATAACTTTCAGATAGAAAGGACCATTGCCAAATTTAATCTGGCCACTGTATCACAAGGCAGAGCTTCGGGCATTTCCATCCTTTATCATTCAGTACATTTTCCCAACTACATGCTTCAGTATTTGAAGATCAAACTGCATCCAATTCACTTTTACTGACACCTAGTAACAGTTTTAAGCCCAATTACCACATTATTATTTTACATGTCTATTAATCCTTCATATAGGTTCATAGGTGGGTACTAGGCTATCGGCCCAAGGGCCTACGTAAGCCTAGCCAACAAGGTTCCCTGGCTTATGCCACCCAAGAAAGTTATTTTCCTGTGCCACTGTCAAGCAGACACACAGAAGTGATCTCCAGGGTGTATTTCCTATTTCCCATCCACTCATCAAGATTTTTCTTGAGTACTAATGAAGAACTTTGCTTGACATATAGGTTCATAGGTATAATTTACTTTTTCTCAGCTCTGAATAATATATCCACTCCTTCAGTTTCAAAATATGACCTTTAAGTCTTATTGATTTTTCCTCTCTGAAAAAATACTTCTTCTCAAACCTTGATACTCCATGAAGGATTCAAATTTTAACATCTTCCAGACTTTCACAGAGCTCTAACTTAGGTTTCTTGCAGTTCCTTGTAGTTTACTATAAACTGTCTCACACACATAAAAACAACACTTTGGTTTGGCAGCAGGGGGCACTCATGCATACGTTTCTCACTGCAGCAGGGCTATGTTACGCTTTGCCCTCAGCCTGCAATCCTCCAATAGAAAATTCAGTTCAGGCCTCACTACTACAGGCTAATGTACTGCACATCAGGGAATGACAACTCAGCGACCATCAGTTATACAGTTTGAATAACACAACTATTTAAACTTCAAACTAATAAAATTGACATGCCAGACAGTCTGAATGACACAATCATTTAAACTCCAAAATAATAGAAGTGGCACACGCCAGTAGCTCTTTTAAAATTCACTAATTGCAGCAAAACAGTCAGTGTGCCATTTTTAGAGATGTCCTAAATGAAATTAAAACTACTCTGCAAATTGCAATGCTGAAGTAGAAATAAGAAAATATCCCTTCCACCCATTGCAGTCATCCTCTTCCACTCAGTATAATGCACCTGGTGAGCCCAGTCTCGCATGCTTCATGCCACAACCAAAAGTGTCACACACACACAAACACACACACAAAGGAATATCTGCTCCCTAAAGTGTCTCAGTCCCCACTTTTTTGTGCAGTTGCTGCTACTGCTAGTTAAGAAATAAAATAAAAGTCTGCTCTGCTACCCTATATAAATAAATAAATGCATAAACAAATAAATACTTAAAACAAAAATCAACAAATTACAACTTTTTGGTTCATTTGTTCACCTCTGAATCTTTTTTATTTTGTTCACTTTTGAGCCTATTTTGTCGTTTTCAGTGTTGGTAATTTACTCTATGTTTTGCCATTCTTGTGTTGTTATTTTTTTAGTTGAATAACTGCAGGCTGTTGAGAGACCACTATTGAGGTAGTAATATGGGCCTACTCAGTTTGTCTGCTATCACATTCGACTTCCCTGAAATACGCTTTGCTATTAGAAAGCAGTTGGAAGATATCGCCCATTGCCACATACTTTTCGACAAAGGGGATAAGATCTGGTTCTCCCTTGTTTATTGATGTGCCAAACGAATGACATGTCTGTCTAGACAGCAACAGTCTCAAGAGGGAAAGGGTCTTGGAATACCTGCAATGTCAAAAGTACCGCTCTAATCTTCAGAACACTGATATGCACGTTGGCCTCTTCAGGGGACTAAGTGCCTTGGACTGATTTCCCTAGGAAATGCCTCCCCTCAACATGGGAAGCGTCCATGGTCACTATGGTCTTGGGTTGAGGGAGGATGAAAGGATGATCTTGTAACAGTTGTGAGTGCATCCACCAGGAAAGGTATCGGTTGCATAACTGGGTTAGTCTCATCTTTGCTGACATGGGTTGAGAAAGCACTGACCATGTTGCTAACATCCACTGTAGAATTATCATGTGGAATGTTGCTAAATGAACTAAAATGATTCCCGCTGACATTGATCCCTGGGCTTGCAGAATCAATTGGGTTGAAATTCTGGTATTGCAAATTATTTTCCTGACCTGCATCCTTATTGTTAGCGCTCTCGAAAGCAGAAGAGAAGCTATCATAGATACTGTGTTGAACACTGCTCCTATAAATTCTAATGTCTGGGTTGGCTGTAGACGAGACTTGTAATTTATGCGTATTCTGAGATGTGAACAGGTTTGTAACACCTGATCTTGAGCTTCTATCAGTTGATGCTTGGTTGGGGAGGTAATGAGCCAGTCGTCTAAATATGGAAACACCTGGAATTCTTGCAGTCTCAAGTGAGCTGCTACCACTGCCATGCACTTTGTGAATACCCGGGGGGCTGTGGTGAGGTCAAAGGGCAGTGCTCTGAACTGATAGTGACTGGCATCCAGCCAGAAGCATTAAGTACCTCCTGGATTGTCTGTTCATCTTTATATGATAGTATGCATCCTGAAAATCTAGCAAGCACATCCAGTCTTCTTTGCTCAGAAAGGGCAGAATGGACTGAACAGTGACAAGCCTGAACTGTGTGCGTGTCAAACCGTCTTGTCCAACACAGTGAGATCCAAAATTGGCCTCCAGTCTATCTTAAGTAAGTTCTGGATTCTACTTGGTCTGGTAGGACCTCTTGGATGACTCTTTTTCTTGCAGGTTTTGTATTTCTAGTGCTGCTGTTTTCTTCTGATTGGGGTGGGACATTGGGAAATTTTCTTGACAGTGGAGGAGGTAGGGAAAATGGAATTATATAACCTCTGGAAATAATTCTCTGCACCCAACTGTCTTTTATTACATTTAACCAGGTTCTCAGGTGCAGAGACAAGCGACCCCTGACTGCCTCCAGATGTAGGCAAACGGGCCTCCATTCAGGAATACTGAAAGGGTCTGCTGGAAAAGGAATCTCTAGACCTCTGGTTTTGCAGGCCTCCTCTGCCATGGGGCATCGCCTTCCATTATCACTCCCCCGTCTGCCTCTGGGGGAACTGCCTCCACATGTGCCCTTGAAAGGACCCTGAGATTTTCTGAACCACATTTTTCAACCTCCCTTTGGATTCCCAGAAAACTTCCTTTGAGGGGTCGAAAAACGTACACCCACTGCAGAGAGGGTCTTTCCATCTTTCTCACACCTGGAGAGCATATATTATACTGTGGGGCCAAACAAAGAAGTGCAGTCAAAGGGAGCTTTGACTAACGATGACTTGAAGGGCTCTGCAAAATCACACGGGTGCATCCAGGCATGCCTCCTGTTGGAAATACCTGAACCCACAGCCCTTGAGGTGCCTTCTGCAGAGTGCAAGATAAGTCTTATGGACAAATTAGATATACCATGTATGGTAACAAAATGAGAGACTGCTGATGATTGAGCCTCAGCAGTTTAGGTTCGAGAAAGAGATTTCGATAGCTCTTTAATCAAATCTCTTAGAAGCCCAGTAAAATGTGCCAAATAGTTCAGCAATCTTAGTGCAAAAGTCAGTGAAGCATACACGATTCCTAAATCTGTCTATCACCCTTGACTATCTATTAGAGGATGGACAGTGGAACTTTGTTTTGCAAGTTCCTTTTTTGTAACTGACACCCCTTTACTCCAATATTTCATGCCTACTGGTGGAGCCAGAAGTCTGGTCTTTTGAGGATTGGCTCAATCATATTAGGTTCCTTCTACGCCTAACTACAAATCAAATCAATGAGTTCATTGGCTGGTGGAGTAACCCAGGACATAGACAGGCCAGTCCCTAAGGCTTCCAGAAATATCGATTCCTGGAGAGAAGGTCTTAGGATGACCAGCCACCCTTCTGCTTAAAGGATCTCAAAATTGTTTCCAAATGAGGTGTCATCGGGTGGTGATTTTGGGGACTGCTCTCCTTCATCGAAATCAGTATCCTCAGTGACTGACTCTTGAGGACAGTCCAAGTGCCTCCTTTTGCACTTTCTCCGGTGAAGTATCAGAAGACACTAAGATACCCTTGCTGAGGAGTCTGGAAGCTTTCAGCTGTTGTCCTGTGGGGCAGAATGCTAAGGATCACAGTGCAAAGTCATCTGAGAAGTACAAGGTGGATCTGAAGGGGAAGGACCCATCTGACTTGCTGGAGCACACACACAACCTCAAAGGCAGATTGTTCTGGAGAGAAGGAAGACTGCGGAGCTAAGAAAGCAAGTTTCTGGCTTGTTGCCTCCCTCTGCCTCAAGAACAATCCACCCAAGGCGGAAGTCGAAGCAGAGCTGCACAGTGACAAAGCTCCGAGAGGAAGAGACAGCTATGAAAACCTAGGAGTCGACTCCAACCTCCTGGATCTGACAGGGATACTTCAGCTCCAAGAGTCATCCAGCTCCAAGGATGTTGGAGCCTGTGCACTCACAGCAGTATTTGGGTCCGAAGATGGTGCTCTCTTTGAATCTGAACCAGTTGGACCCGGAACACTCAGATCTGAGGACTCTAAAACCACAGGTTGGATTAAGGAGCTGTAATGGGTGGAGTAGCAGATGATCAGACTTCCTGACCTGAAGGGGTAGGAATTGTGAGAACTCCTCTCTGAATTTCCTCTGTGAGGAATGTCCTCATCATCCTCTCCACATCTGCTTCCGTGAGACTCCTGGAGGAATGAGAGGATACCAGGGATGGCAATCTAGAGCACCTCTCTGAAAAGGGAGAGGACACTCTGGATTGGACTGGATCTAGACTTGGAGAGTATGTTGTCCTTGGCAAAGGTTTTGGAACCAAGGATGTAGGATATGACACAGGCTTAACCGTGTTGGATCAGACTGTAAGTGACTTAGGATCTAGCTTCTCTTTCTTCTTCCTAGGCTTTGATGAAGAAGAGGCTGGAGACTCAGAAAGCTTTTACCTCTTGGTAGGGTCCCTAGATTTGTGTTTGGGGGACTGAACCCCAGCAATGGCTTCAGAAAATGAAGAAGGCAGTAATCTTTTTAAAATCAACTTACGTCTTCTGTATGCTAGTGCACGGGGGTTGAACCGACGACAGACAGTGCAGTCCTGTTGTAGATGTTCTGGACCTAAGCAATACAAACACAGAGTGTGGGCATAGGAATAAGGCAACTTATGCCCACACTTGTCACATTTTTTAAATCCTGCTTTTTCAGATATTGTCAAATAGAAAAAAAATTACTGTAACGAGAAAGAGTTGAACTAAACCTTTTTTTTTTTAAGCAGGAAGAGGAGAAAAGGTAAAATACTAGCAATGGTATTAAAGAATTATAATTACCTTGTAGAAAAAGACAAAATACCAACTATAGCAATTAAGGAAGAATACACAGTGTAGAAAAGGGTAAAGGGAAAGAAAGTAGGCCTACCAATGATGGCAGAAAAGTTTACACTTGGAAGTGTAAGAAAAAGGACAGAATAAACAAATTATGATTGAAATTAAAGATTAAGGCAATAGCATTATCTAAGGAATTTTTTAGAAAGATCATATCAAAAAAAGTACTTTTCCACTGTAATTTCGAGAGTTGAAGTCGACCATGTCTAGACGCTAAACCGGTAGACGAGTTCTGAGAGATGTTAGGGGTGGTGCATTATAGGTAGGGAAGAAGCTTGAGATTTGGTTGCAGGCCACGAGCTAATATAATGGCCAAGTCAGATCCGAGGGTCAGATCCAAAGCCATTGGTTGAGGAATGAATGAAAATTGACATCAGATTGCTTAATTTAGAAGTTCCTTCCTACAGCCTACAAGGCTCCACAGAAACTCTCAAATCACAATGCACCAAGGTCCAAAGTAAAAGAAAACACAGGAATGAGAGGTTTCTGACTTGGTGGCTTCCAAAAGGCCAGAGTAGGAAGTGAATAAGGCCACACTCTTGCTCCTTTAAAACAGAATTGAGGAAGCCACACTCCTTTCTCCATTAAAAGAGGAAGTTGGGAGAACTGTTAGAGAGAGAGAGAGAGAGAGAGAGAGACATACACAGGAGGAGGAAGAGAAAGAGAAAGAGAGAGAGAGAGAGAGCACTACGGCATGGATCCTTGGAAAAAGGAGCCTGGAGCCTAAGAGGAGTTCTGAATTAAGGAAGAAGTATGTTAGGAGTCTCCAGTGGAGCTGTGTTGGGATGAAGGAAGCAGCCTGAAGTCATCCCCAGGGTGTAAAGTCTGAGGATGAAGGGTACTTTGAGTTTGAGAATTAGTAGGGTTTTGGAACCAGGAGAAACTAATTCCTTTTGTAAGTACTTTTGGAATATACCAGAATATTTAAAAGATGGGTGCAAAGTGAGGCCTGTATGAGAGGACTTGAAAAGAAAACTGTGTTCTACTTGTCCCCACTTCTGCACATCTACATTACTTTCCATTACTCCATGTACATAAACTCTGTTTTGGACTGCAGTTTTGGAACTTGTGAACATGTTCTGTGGCTGGATTGACAAGAAAATACTACAGAATATTTAACGTCTGGAGCATCCGCCAAGCATGTCAGTGCACACCAGCAAAGTTGTTCCCATTAGCAATTCCCCTCAATTTGATGAATGCTCCTGCCTGTACCTCAGTACTGAAAGCAATCAGAAATGCTTATGGGACCACGGGTTCTCCTCCGGAAAAAATTATTACAGAAAAGAAATCTTGCGTAGTCCCATACAACTCTCAACAAGAGATGGAAGACAAAACTCTCTAAACATACATATAAAACTCTCATCACCAAAAACAGCAGCTACTCCTTTGGTCTCTATTACTAGATTTTTGAACTTTAAACTATTTTTGATCCAAAGGCAACTATTAACATCTTTTATAAGCTACTTTAATTAGTAGCATTCATTTTACCTTGCGTTATACCTCCTCTCTCCCTGCCCTGTTACCCTTTTGCCCCTCTTTTCTTTGCTTTGAAAACAAATTAAAGGTTTAAGAAAGTGGTTAATCTTACCCGATACTTTCTTTCCTCTTCAAATTTGTCCTCAAATTTCCGAATCTTTTTCTTTAAACTCTGGATTTTTCTTGTCATCTGAATTGGTGTCAGGTCTTCTGTATCATCTTCACAGGATCCAAGAGATGAACTCCGTGGCCTAAATCATGAAATAAACAAAAAAGTTATCCACATAGAAGCTATTTGCATTATGTTTAGAAGCACTGGCAAAAAAAAAACAAGGGACTCAGAATGACAATTGTTATGACAATCAAGAAAAGTTGGTCTTATTTGCACATATTATTTTGTACCTGATAAAATGAGAAAAGGGCACTTCAGTGTTGTGAACCATTCTGAGGATACAAAATTAATGAAGATAAAATAATTATGTAACCACACACTAACAGGTTCAGCAATACCGTTATTTATGAAGACATGACAAAATTAAGTACTTAGAAGTATGTATTAAAAACCATTCTTTTATGTCAGCTAATGATACATGGGAAGACAATATAAAGATAATAAAGAAACTGGGAAGTTGTAAGCTATGTTTTACTGACATGGGTAGCAAGATACAAGCAGTGAAAATGCTTTTAGTCCCTTTAGTTTTATACTCAGGTCAGGCATATTTTAATCAACCAGAGGAGAACTTGTGGATAGCCATTAATAATGAGTTGAAGAAATTTACCTGGGATGGGAAGAGAGCAAGAGTCAAATGGGAGACGCTGATCCTTCCAGCAGAACAAAGTGGTTTAGGATTACCTGATATGAAGGGGTATTTCAGAGCTACATAGTTACAGCACCTACACATTGAATTATATCTTTCTGCTTGTGCAAAATGGAAAGGGAGGATGATGAAACAGTGGGGACTTATGAAATAAGGGGATACTGGGATTTTGGATGCAGATCCTTAAGGATAATGACAATAGCCATACAGAATATTAGTGTACAGAATATTGATGCAGTCAATGTTGAGGAGTGATAGGCCAGTAAGTTCCCATATGACACAGCAATGATGACAGGATGAAATTGAAGAGAATGTGTCACAGGAAGATGCTATAGAACTTTCCACAGAATGCCTGCAGGAAATGGAGAACAAAAAATGTGCCCACAGTTTAGAAGAAAATGAGCTAAGAGAAGAGTTGCTTGATTTAATAGAGATACGTAGACATTAAAATCAATGAAAGAAATAGACTGCAGAAGGTCAATAAAACCCCAAAAGTTAGAAGTTTGATAAAACAAATGAACACAGTAATTAAGACTGTCCATAGAGTTCCATGTGATATAACAGAAGTAAACAGGATATATTACTGTGCAGCTAAATTAATAATAGATAAAATTCTACAACAAGAACACATGGTAGTAAGGGAAAGGAAGGGGAGAAATCAAATACCATCATGGAAGTACTGAATAGAGAAAACTATAAAGCAATTATGACAAGAAGTGTCACTGCTAGAAGAGTATAGAAGAGAGAACAGATCAACAAAATACTCAGAAAAATAGAAATGATAAAATCAATGCGTAGTATTATAATAGATCAGGATTTATCATGCACCATTGTAAATAAATTAAAAATATCAGCAAATAATGAACTAAAAATATCAGCGCAGGCAGAAACACTTTGAAGATACACAGATAAATATAAAGGAAATGTACAAAATAAGCAATTTATTAATGATCCCAAAAAGTTTTATAGGGTATTGGGAAACTAGGTAAAAAAAAAAAGGAGAAACAGATAGATTTTGGAGATATACTTATGAGAGATGGAGATATGCTCTAGAGAGAAGAGGAATGAAGGTCAGCATGACTAACACAGAATATAAGTGTGTGAATGAGAGGGAGGATAGAGGAATGGTGAGGATGCAAGGAGTAGAGGTGACGAAGGTGGATGAGTTTAAATACTTGGGATCAATAGTTCAGAGTAATGGTGAGTGTGGAAGAGAGGTGAAGAAGACAGTACAGGCAGCGTCAGGATTGATTTGTGACAGACGAGTACCAGTAAGAGTGAAAGGGAAGGTCTGCAAGAGGGTAGTGAGACCAGCTATGTTATATGGGTTGGAGACAGTGGCATTGACAAAAAGGCAGGAGTTAGAGCTGGATGTGGCAGAGTTAAAGATGTTAAGATTTGCACTGAGCGTGATGAGGGTGGACAGGATTAGGAATAAGTATATTAGAGGGTCAGCCCAGGTTGGAAGGTTTGAAGACAAAGCCAGAGAGGCAAGATTACATTGGTTTGGACATGTGCTGAGGAGGGATGCTGAGTATATTGGGACAAGAATGCTAAGGATGAAGCTACCAGGTAACCGGAAAAGAGGAAGGCCCAAGATAAGGTTTATGGATGTGGTGAGAGAGGACATGCAGGTGGTTGGTGTGACAGAGCAAGATGCAGAGGACAGGAAGAAATAGAAACAGATGATCCGCTGTGGCGACCCCTAACGGGAACAGCCGAAAGATGATGATGACTTATAAAGATCCTGTGGAACATAACAAAGATGTTAAATGGATAGAAGAAGTAAAAGAAATAATAAGAAGTTCAAAGGTCCAGGATATGAAATGGGATGAAGTAACAGCCAGAGAGATTGAAACAAAGTTAAGAAAAGCCCCTAATTGGAAAACCCCAGGCCCAGATGCAGTACCTAACTTCTGGTTAAAAATTACTAACGTCTCAGCATAAAAAGATTTTAGCCATGAGTAATAGCTATTTATATGTGCACCCTGAACAGACACCAACCTGGCTAACACAAAAAATAATGCTCCTACTTAAGAGTGAACCTGTAAGCTACCCTAAAAATTATAGACCAATAACTTGCCTTCCAACGACGTATAAACTATACACTGGAATTGATGCCGACAGAGTTCAGTCATTTAGAAGAAAACGCAATTATGGCAACAGAATGAAAGGGCAATAAAAAAGTCATATGGAACAAAAGATCATTTGCTGTTAGCAAGTCATAGTGGAGAACTGTAAAAGGGGGAAGAATCTAAGTATGGCAGTATGGCATCGACTGATTATAAAAAAGCATTTGACAGTATCTCACATTCATGGATAAAAGAGTGCTTAAAAATGTCTAAGATAAAACCTACACTGATAAACTACATCAAAGTGACCATGAAACAGTGGCAAACCACTTTGCAGTTAAGCCATGATAAAGGATAGATTATTGTTCCAGGGTTAAAAATCCAAAGGGGGATATTCCAGGGTGACTCTGTCACCATTACTCTTAACCCATTAAACTGTCTGCTTAACAGATTAGGTCATGGCTATAATCTGGCTCCCAGAAAGCAACAAAGTATAAAGACATATCTTCTCTTTGCCAAGGATTTAAAACTGTATAGCCCATCAGATTTATTTATTTCATTTGTTTACCGGGTAATGTCCAACTGGGCACGAGTCCCTTTTTCAGTGGAGGCCTGGGGAGAAACGCTCCAGACATACATAAATATAGTTACTTACATGTAGTTAAACAGGGAGTAATCCTACAAATACATACATAAGCAGTTGTTACTTACAAACAGCTAACAGAATTGTACAAATTAAGCTGCACATATAACATGTTTTTTAAACTGAACAAAAGAGAAAAAAAACAATTGTATCAAGTAATAAGCTGGCTAGTTTTGCTTCAAAGTTTTCAGGTAAAATGGCAACAGCTTAAGAGGGAGTTAAAACAACATTAGTGGTGAGAACACAGAAAGATGGACCGGCAGGAAGAGCATTAGAGTTGAAAGTCAAAGCAGAAACTGAGTTACCAAAGCTAACTCCAAACAGAAGTGGAATCAAGTTATTGAAGCCAAGATACTGACAGTAGCTGTGAAAAAGGGAAAGTGAGAAACAGCCAGGATTGGGGATGAAAGTGGAGGTGGGTTGTCTAACCAGGAGTGTGGCATGAGCAAAGCCAGTGTTGAGCTAGATGTTCTTTAAGGAGGTGTTTGAATTCATGAAAGCAAGGGGTTTTTGCAGTTATTTGGGGGAGGGTGTTCAAGAGTTTGCCAATTTTATGTGAGTCGAGGGGGGAGCCTTGAGTGTTGTGGGATTAGGTGATGTTTAGTAATAGCTTGTTTGAGGATCTTAGTAATCTATGACTGCTGCTGATTTGGATAAGGCTGGTGAGTGCTGGGCAGTCCTTTGGTTTGTATATTCTATTGTGGGCTATGGTCAATTGGTTTAGTGTGAGCAGGTTTGAGAGTTCTAGCTATTTGAGCAGTGAGAGCACTGTGCAGTGGTGGGTTCTATAGGGGTGGCTGGTAGCAAATTTGGCAATTTTGCTGTAGCATGACTCAAGATTATGTAGGTCTGCTTTGCGAAGGTTTGTAAAGACTTTGGAGCCATAGAGGAGGGTAGAGAGTAGTTGAGTGCGGGAAGTGGCTAGTCTGACACTGTCTGAAAGGTAAGGTTTGATTCTATATAGGGAGCCTAGTTTAGCGTGTACTCTTTTGATGGCGAGGTAGATGTGAGTATCGAACCTTAGGTTGTCATCAGTTATGACACCAAGGAGTTTGGTTTGATTAGTGGGTTTTATTTTGGTGCCATCTATGGAGAGGATAGAGAGATTGGTTAGCCAAGTTTTGGGTTTATTATAATTGAAAACAACTAACTTGGTTTTGTTAGGGTTTACTATGAGCTTATGATTAGTGAGGTGGTTTTCTATGTTCTGAAAGGATTTTTGCAAAGTTGATTGTAGATCCTGGGGTGTGGGGGCTGAGCAGATTAATGTAGAGTCGTCGGCATATTGGACTATGGAAGCTAGTTGGGTTGCAGAGCTGAGGTCATTGGTAAAAATAGTGAAGAAGAGGGGTCCAAGAATGGAGCCTTTGGGCACTCCAACAGTGATGGGAAGTAGGGGGGACAGGGTGTTTTCCCACTTGGTGGTTTGCTGATGGTTGGAGAGATAACTACAGATCCAGGAGAGGGATGGTAAGTTTAGACCAAGGGATGGCAGTTTATTTAGTAGGATTTGGTGAGCGACTGTGTCAAAAACCTTTGATATGTCTAGAAATATAGAGGAGACCATTTGACCGTCATTGATGAGACCCTGTATGGGGTTAGTGAAAGATAGCATGGCAGTGCTGGTACTGTGTTTTGGTCTAAAGCCATGTTGTGTGGGGGACAGGAGGCTATGACTTAGGAGAGTGAATGCATTTTTCTATGATCTTAGCTAAAGGGGAGAGGATGGCTATGGGATAGTAATTGGTTAGCTCTTTAGAGGGGCCTCCTCTGTGTAGTGGAATGATGTGAGATATTTTCCAAAGATGGGGGACATATTGTTCAGAGATAGAGCAGTTTATCAAAATTGCTATGGGATAGGCAATTGAGGGGGGCAGCAATTTTCAGGAAATCATTGGGGAGTTAGTCAGCAGCAAGAGAGCAGGGTTTGAGCTTGGAAAGGAGTGCTTTTATATAGTTTGTTTGGATTGTGGAGAAGGAGAAAGGGGTGGGGGGTCAGGAGAGGGATTGGGTATGGTGAGACGTTGGGCAGACAGATCCCAGAGAAGTGAAGAGATTGAGTTAAAGTGTGAATTGAATTGTGTAGCTATTGGGACTGTAGTGTTGGGGGCTGGCGTTTTTCCTGGGTTGAGAAGACAGTTAATGTTTTGCCAGTGTTTTGGGGGATTATATTGATGTTTTTTTGACATGTGGAAGTAGTTTTGCTGGTTTGTTTTTATCTGCCTTTTGCCTGATTACAGAGTTGCTGGTATGTTATGTAGTTTTGTGTATGTTTGGGGGACTGGTAAGCTGACCAGGCTCTGTCTCTGTTTCATTAGTGTGATGGTTTCTTTAGTTAACCCATGGTATGTGTCTACTTTTTACTCTAATTTTTCTTGTGGGAGCAAGGTCATTCAGGATTTTTAGAAAGGTATTATTGAAGAAGTTAACTGCCTGATCAAGTGGGAGGTGTTTAAGAGATGACCAGTTAGTTTGCTGAAGTAGGAGGTCGAACGTGGAGGGGGAGAAGTTTTTCTTGTTGCGGACAGTTTCCTATATTGTGTTGGTAAGTGATTGTACTCTTTTTCTATACATGAAGGTAGTGAGTGGTCACTGAGTGTCTGGAAGCCTGCCTGCTAAGTAACCTAGATTGGTTTTATTGGTAAGTATCCAATCAAGACAGGATAGCTTTTTAGAGTGTTTATCTAACCTTGTGGGACAGGAGATGATTTGAGTGAAGTTGGAACTGAAAGCACAACTGCAAATAGTCAAAACTTTTTCAGATGTCACAACAGCGTCATTTGGTCTTCATAAATGTGCAAAAGCAACCTTTAAAGCAGGAAAGCTGCAGCACCAAGAAAACATCAGTTTGGGACAAGAATGTGATATAAAACAACTTGAGCAAGTGGGACTGCATAAATATTTGGGAACTGATGAAGGATCCATGATAAAACGTGAACAAATGCAAATAAAACTCAGTAAGGGATATTTTAGAAGACTTAAATTAATCCTGAAAACAGCACTGATACCTAGGAATAAAATTCAGGCTATAAACCAATTTGCTCTTCCTGTTCTAACTTACAGTTTTGGAGTGTCTGACTGGCCCCAAAAGGTGTTAGATTAGAGAAGAAAACAAAGAGGAAAGCTTCCTGCTCAGATGATTTATAAAAATCAGTGCATACCAAGATTACATATTCCCTTTTCCGAAGGAGGTACAGGCCTGCTTAATATTGATTAAAAGTATATATCTGCAATTGTGGGACTGGGGTCTATATTATATGCTCGAAGTTTTAAAACTTTGACGCTCATATGATCGACACCACATGAGTGAAGTTTTAAAACACTGAACATATAATAAAAATCAACAAAAACAAAAATAAAACCTGCCTGAATGCTCTGAGCAGGAGGTCATGTCCCCTGCACCCCCCCCCCGCTACTTAAATTTACCAACTCTGAGATCGCACTACAGTGAAGTAAAGGAAAATATTCCCTACAGCGATCTCCACTGAAACTTGCGTGCTTTCAAAAGATTGCTCATATGGTGTCGGCCATATGAGACTCGACTTTTTGAAAGTTCTTGCTTCTGATATAGACCCGTGTTACTACATACATATCTGCTGACCTCACAAGATCCAAATCCAGTGAAAGTTTTGAAACATGAGTAGAATAAATCTAAGATGACTTCCCTTCTTAGTCTAGCAGAAGCATATCAGCATCAAGCGGGAATGGAAATCATACCAGAAGTAGATAAAAATCAGGCAGCAATTGAATGTGCCAAAAAAAAAAAAAACAATATAAGGTGAAGGATCAGAAGAGAAGGTAGGAAATGTGTAAATGCATAAATATAGTTGCAAGTATAGAAAACTCCTTGAAGAGCCTCACATCAATCAAGAAATAATGCATGAATGGTTAAGGAGAGACTAATTCAAACCAAAAGATAAAAGGTTAATACTGGCAGCCCAAGATAGTGAGCTACATACACATTGGTTTACAAAGTCCATTGAACATGTGGAAGAAACAGACAAATGCAGGTTTTGTAAAACAGAAGTGGAAACAGTCTCACACCTTGTTGCTGGTTGTAATATACTAATGGCAGAAGGACTGTATACTGAAAGGCATAATAATGGGGCAAGGTTGCTGCATTGGGGATTGTACAAACATTATAATATTGAAGTAGCTGAAAAACACTGGAAACATGAGCCACAAAGCACCATAGAAAATGATTATGTCTACATCATATGGGATCACCCATTACCAACAGTTCAAAAGACAGATACGAGAAAACCAGATATAGTGGCCCACGAAAAGAAGACAAAAGAGGCACTGATCACCGAAATCGCTACAGCCTTTGACTACAGTGTCTTGCGTACAGAGAGAGATAAAGTCTTAAAATATCAAGATTTGCAAGCAGAAATGAAAGCAATGTAGAAGAAAGATACCCAGTTTATGACAGTAGCAGGAGCAATGGGTCTTACAAAAAAAAATCTACAGTCGTATTTAGACATGTTACCAATACATGTAACTCTGTACGAATTGCAGGAGGAGTCATTACTGGGCACACTGCAGGCGATGTTAAGAGCACTTCTTGCTGACATCAAAGATTGAAACAATACTAATTTCATGAACTTTAATCATACTTTGACTTAAGAATGGGGTCTATTTCTGTCATGGTATTAGAAAAGTACAGTTTTGTACCTACCATAAATGTAGATGTCCGAACTGGATAGCATCTGCAGTCATAACAAATGGGTTGTCCTGTCGTCAGGCAGCCCTTCGGTCGGCTGGATTCCAAAGTCTGGGTCCGGCTTCGGCTGATGTCGCACTTCACCCGACGTCATCTCTGCTGGTCTCCGGGTATAAAGGTATCAGCCGACGCCATTTTCCTCAGTGTTTCTTGCCCCAGATGCCAATTGCCCTCTTGGAAAGCTAAATTTTGGATAAATGCCAATGTTTCCAAAATAATAGAAGGCAAACACAAAAAATAAACATGTATGTACATATATACAAACAAATACACCATAAGAGACCCCCCCCCAGCTAGCTATTAGGAGGGTAAATACCCTAGGAGTACCACAGAGGGGAAGGAGGGAGGGTAATCCTGACTGCAGATGCTATCCAGTTCGGACATCTACATTTATGGTAGGTACAAAACTGTACTATGTCCTTCATGGATGCATCTGCAGTCATAACAAATGGGTAGAATACCATAGCCAAACTAGGGGAGGAGGAATAAAAATTATGGTGTAGTCAGGATCCTTTGCAGTACAGCAGTGGCAAACCCTGCTCGGGATCTAGAATATAGAGGTAAATTATAATGCTTGGCAAATGTATGCACGGAGGTCCAAGTAGCCGCCTCAATAATGTCCTTGGTTGCCACTCCTCTTAAGAAAGCTGTGGTAGTGGCTGTAGCCCTTGTAGAATGAGGTCTTATGTTCTGTGGAATTGGTTTTCCATGGTAGGAGTAACAGAATCTTATGCAATTTCCTATCCATTTGGAGATTGTCTGTTTGGAAATTGCTTTTCCTTCCCTTCCTGTTGCATAGGCTACAAAGAGCTGGTCAGTTTTCTGTTACCTTTGGTTCTGTCCAGGTAGTAGCGTAACTGTCTATGTACATCCAAGGTATGCATTATTCTTTCACCTCTGTTTTGTGGATTGGGAAAGAAGGTAGGTAGGTGGATTGCCTGGTTTAAAGACACTCTGGATACCACCTTAGGCATAAATGTAGGATTAGTTCTCATGGACACCCTATCTTGATGGAAGATTAGGAAGGGTTGCACTGCCATTAAGGCCTGTAGTTCGAAACCCTCCTTGCTGAAGTAATAGCCAGTAGGAAAGCAGTTTTCCATGACAGGTGTTGTAGATCTGCTGTTGCTGCTGGTTCAAATGGAGGGAGTGTCAACTTTTCTAGTACAAAATTCAAGTCCCATGCTGGTAATGGTGGTTTCCTAGGAGGTTTTACATTCTTGATCCCTCTGAGGAACTGCCTGAGTAGAGGATGTGAAAAGACAGGAGGATCAAAGCTGTATTCTGCTGAAATAGCTGATGCATGTATCTTGATGGAGGAATAGGACAGGCCTGTATGTAGAAGCTCTGCCAAGTACTCCAGAATGTTAGCAATATCTATGTTCGACACATCTTTTCCTCTTTCAGTACTCCAAATGACGAACCTTTTCCATTTTCCTGCATAGTTCCTTCTTGTTGAAGGTCTACGGGCTTCAAGGATAATGTCTTTAACCCTTTGTGAAAGGTCTGGGTTAGTTACTGCTATGTGATGTTCCAGGCAGTCAGTTGCAAGGTTTTTAGGTTTGGATGTATGATGTTGTAGTTGTTCTGAGTTAACATCAGAGGCATCAGGGGTATTGACCACATTTTCTCCCGAGACATGCTCCTCAGCAATGGGTACCAGTGTTGTTTTGGCCAGTTCGGAGCTATCAGAATTATCCTTGGACGTTCCTCCTTGATTTTCAGTAGTACCTTGTGCATCAAGGGAAGAGGTGGAAATGCATATGCTGTCAGGCCTTTCCAGCTGAAGGATAGAGCGTCCACCTTCCATGCAAGTGGGTGGAATGTCCTTGTGCAGAATTTTTTGAGCTGGTGATTTTGTGGGGAAGCGAATAGATCTATTTGTGGCATTCCCCATTTCTTTGTGATGGCCTTGAAGATGTCCGGGTGTAGCATCCATTCGTGAGCATCCGAGGTGGTTCTGCTTAAAATGTCTGCTAGGGTGTTCTCTTTTCCCGGTACAAATATTGCCTGTAACTGGATGTTGTAGCTGAGAGCCAGATTCCAAAGGTCCAAAGTCATTCTACATAGGGGGTAAGAATGAGTGCCTCCCTGTTTGTTGATGTACCACATGACTGTGGTGTTGTCTGTCCTTATCATCAAATGGCCTTCTTTGAGGAATGGTCTGAATTTTAGGATTGCCAGTTTTACTGCCAGCATTTCTTTTTGGTTTATGTGCAGGTGCAGCTGGTCCTGAGTCCACAGTCCTTGAACGCATTTGTCCAGCATGTGTGCCCCCCATCCTAGGTCTGAGGCGTCCGTTGTGATGGTTTGGTTTGCTCGAAAGTTGTGGAAGTTTAAGCCTGGGTTTGACTGGCATGCCCGAGCCCACCATAGGAACTCCTGTTTTAAGCATGGGATTAGTGGTATTTCTGTTTCTAAGCTGTGCCTGTGTTGAGACCATAAATTCTTTAGGTACCACTGTAACTTTCTCATATGCAGTCTGGCATGTGGGACCAAGATTATGCATGATGCCATGAAGCCCAAGGCCTGCAGAACTTTTCTTGCTGTTAGTTTGTTCTGCTTTGTTAATGCCAAGAAGTAAAGAGGGAGCTCTTTTGTTTTTCTGCAGTTAGGAATGCCATCTGTTTTACTGTGTCCAATTCCGCGCCCAAGAAAGTTCTTGTCTGGGATGGTATCAGCCTTGACTTTTGTAAATTGACTGTGTATCCCAGGGCTTGTAGCAAGTAAATGACCCTTTGTAAATCTGTTGTCAGCTTGCTTTTGTTGTCCGCTTGTAACAGGCAGTCGTCCAGGTATGGATAAATTTGGATTCCTGTACTCTGCAGTGGCGATTACTGATGCCAGGCATTTTGTGAATACTCTGGGCGCAGTAGATAAGCCAAAGGGCAATGCTGAGAATTGATAATGCTCTTTTCCTGCAAGAAATCTGAGGTATCTTCTGCAATTTGGTCGAATGGGGACGTGCAGGTATGCCTCCTTGAGATCTAGAGTTACCAGCCAACACTCCTTGCCCAGCATGGGAAGAAGTTGCTGTAGGGTCAGCATTTTGAATTTTGGGACAATGATGTATGTGTTTAAGATGGACAGGTCAAGAATAGGTCTCCAGTTTTTCTCTTTTCTTGGTACTAGGAAGAGTCTGGAGTAGAATCCTTTGCCCTGTTCTGTTATTGGTATCCTTTCCACAGCTCTCATCTTTATTAATTCCGCTATCTGGTGCAGGGCTTCTATTTTTTGATTTGGGGGCAGGTTTGGCATTCCTCTTTTTACTGGTAAAGTGTGGAAGTGGAACCGGTAGCCTTGGTTTATGGTTTGCAAAATCCACTTGTCTTTTGTGATATAGTGCCAATTTTTCGAGAATAAGGCTAACTTTCCACCTAATGGTGCTGCTATTTGCTCCCTGGTAGGCGGAGTCAGAGCCAAGTCACTGTGATTGTCCTGTTGCAGTGGCAGTGGTTGTGTCTGTGCCTCGGTTATTGCCTTGCCACTGTCGTCCTCTGTAGGCACCTCCTCTGGATTGATTTCTGCCCCTAGAGCGTCTGTTCCTGCCCCTTTGTGATCTTGTGGAGTCAGGAAAGGACCAATTTTGGCAGGCCAGTTCCTGCTAAACCTTGGGGCTGAACCTGTAGGAAATCTTTAACTGTTTGTACAGATTTTGCCTTCTCTTCCATTTTCTTCATTACCTGCTGGGCAGGTTCCCCAAATAGACTGGCCTTATCCATAGGAGCATCCAATAGCTTAGCTTTAACATGATCCGGTAAGACCTGTTCTTTCAACCATGCATGCCTTCTTATCACTGTGCCAGTCATGGCTGATCTAAATGAAGCCTCCAGTGCATCATAGCCACATTTTAAAGAATGGTTACTAACCTGTTGGATGTTATTCACCATTTCTAATACATATTTCTTATCTAAAGATTCATCAGAGGACAGCTTTTTAATTAACTGATCAAGCATAAACTCTTGGTATTGGATCATGTGAAACTGACAGTTTAAAGCTCTAGCTGAGAGAGTAACAGAGGTGTAGACTTTTTTCCCCCATCTCTCTAAGGACCTGGATTCCCTTTCAGAGGGAATAGGGTTTTTTGCTGTGGTCGAGGCTACTGCCTTAGGCCCCTGGGATATAGTTTCGGGGTCTGCAAGTGGGGCCTTGTATAGGTGGTGATGAGTGTCTGGCACCCTGTAAAATCTATCTGGTTTGGCAGGGGCTGGAGGTAAGGAATCAGGTGCAGTGCAGACATCATTAAATGCATCGTCCACAACAGACAGGACAGGAGGTATAGCTAAGGGCCTATGTTGTGGTAAGTGCAGAAAGGTCCTAAGCCTTTTTCTTGAATCTGAGAAATCTTGTCCCTGCCATTGGAATTGTTCTCTCATGGCATGTAAGGTTACCCCAAAGGAGAATTCCTCTGGTGGAGAGGCAGCTGGAATGGATTCTTCAGCATCTGAATCTTCATAATTGGAAAAAGGAGCCTCTGGCTGGTCTGTAATGTCTGAGTCATCCGCAGAATCATCAGAGGACACAGGCTCGGGGCTCTGCTCTAGGTCTCTTTCTGGGGCTGAGAGGCCCTGTCTGGGTGAGATTGGGATCCCCTAATTAAGGATATTAAATCTTCTGCCAGAGTAAGCATTTGTGAACTAGAAGTGGGCCTGAGTGAGGGTGGTTTAACAGGCACTGATTTAGCTGATTTGGCTGCTTTAGCCCTGGCAAAGGCCTTAATAGACATGGCTGCAGGAGGCCTAGCAGCACCACGTGCTGGGGTAGAGATATCCAAAGGGATGGTGTCTGATAAATCGGTAGGAACCACAGTTGTAGGCAAAATTTCTGAGGCTGGTTCAGGTAAGGTAGCAGGAGCCTCAGTAGTAGTCATGGATTCGGCTGAAGATTGACCAGTTTTCTCGGTTTCGGCCGAAACCGAGACACTCGCGGCTTGCTTAACCGTGGTTTCGGCCGAAACCGCGGACCGTGAGTGTCGGTCTTTTTCTTTGCGTTTTTTAACAATTTGGGTAGTCTGAGGATCCGACGGCATAATGTACGCAAAATCTGAGCCGAAAAAACTGTTCAGCAAACTCCGACCGACGCCTAAGCGTTCGTCGGTTGAAGGAAGCACAGGCCGAACAGGCTGCTACGTCGTGGTCTGGGCCTAAGCAAGGCAAACAGTAAGAGTGGAAATCTTTATGAGATATTTGTTTCCCACAAGTTAAACAGTTATTGACTTTTTCTGACATCGGCTGAGGCAAGAAAGAGTCCCCAACGGGGTACTTAGCTTTTTAGAAGTCTTCGAAGTAGTATTCGGTAGTAGTAATCTCTGGATCTGACCGACCGGCACTTGCGAACAGCTTCTGCTTCGGGTGCCACGCGGCAAGAAAGACTGAGGAAAATGGCGTCGGCTGATGCCTTTATACCCGGAGACCAGCAGAGATGACGTCGGGTGAAATGCGACATCAGCCGAAGCCGGACCCAGACTTTGGAATCCGGCCGACCGAAGGGCTGCCTGACGACAGGACAACCCATTTGTTATGACTGCAGATGCATCCATGAAGGACATCCCAAAAGATTTGGAGAAATTAAGAGAGAGAGAGAGATAATATTATATTCATAAAACAGTAGCTAGTATTCCAAGAACTAAGCCAACATGGGAAGGGAGTAAGGAGATTCTACCGATAGGGATGATTGCAATTAGGGATCCAGAGAATAGGCAAGAGGGGGCTGGAACTTACTGGAGAAAACCAGAAAAGAAACCAAGATACAGAGAGAGACAACAATTAGAGAAGGAAAGGTAACAGAATGGGAAGAAGCTAAGAATTAATTTGGACTGCAGGCCAGAGATTGCCTTCTCTTTCAAGGATTGACATCAGAGTATAGGCAAAAAAGAAAGGAATTGGGGGAATCCTAAGTAAAGATCTGCAATGGCAGAGTTTTAGTTGACTCTAGAACAGAAGCTGCCATTGAAAAGGAATAATTAGTAGGGCATATATGATACTGCATGATAACTATAGGAATCAATAACAGGAAGTTAGAAAGGATTGGGAAGTGAGACTGGATATGCAATTCACAAAGAAACAATGGGAAGACATATGAATGGCTCCTAAATATGCAACAAAGTTTAGAAGATTTAGGATCTTTGCTTGGAAGTGTTTGCATAGGTATTTTTATACCCCAAGCAGACTCCAAAAATTTTCCTTAGATAAATTGCAACTGTGTGATGGAGAAGAAAGAGGTAACTAGGAACACATTTTTTGAGAGTATAAGTTGCTAGACTTCAAATATTCCCTACAGACTACTCTGTCAAAAATACTGGATGAGCAAATTGGTGTATCTAAGGAAATGATTTTTTCAGCTGTGATACTGGATCAGAATTGCCTAGACATACTAGGAACTTGCCAAATTTAACTATGGTGGCAACTAAAAATCAGTTACTAGAAAATGGAAATCAAAGTCTAAACCAACTGTACTAGACATAGTGAATATGTTAACAGAGATAAAAGAAATGAAGTGGGATATTCTAGAAAAGGGTAGGAGCAAATTACGTATAAAAATGGTAATTGTGGGAACAATATATGCAGAATAATGTTTTAGAGGAGGAATGAGGTTTAATGGATGGCAGAAATTGAATAAGCTATGTAATGCTGGACTACAGTGCCTGTACAGAAGATAAGTGATATAATGTTTGCAACTGAAAATATGTAAGTATGTTTTTTATTTATGTAAATGTATGATTGCCTATGCCATAAATGATAATTCAATAAAGATGTTTTTTGTTTAAAAAAATATACACACAGAAGCTTGTCTGAAGTTCCTGTACACATCAAAAAATACAAAAAAGGCCTATTAATGAGCATCTCTGCCACAGAGCTTGATAGTTTTTAATGCTCACTGGTGCAAGTTCAGCACTGGCAAAGATAAGCAGTTTAGGGAGTAAAAGATTATGGGGGATCTCCAACCAGTTATGAGATTTGAGAGAGAGGTAATGGTGAGAGTTAAAGGGGTTGGTTTGCAGCCAACTCTGCTACTTTATTGTAAGTGACTTTGAGCTTAGATTTTAGAAATGACTGCAGATTAGTTAAGATTTGTGAGCCATATAAAAGAGTGGAAAGAAGGTGGGCATAAGCTAAAGAGTATACAGTTGTTTTTGAGGAATTTCTTATTTCTGTATAATAAGCCAAGTTTTTGATGTGTTCTTTATATAATGATGTATGTGAAGGTTAAATTTAAGATAACCATCAATGATAACATCTAACAGTTTAGTTTGAGTTTCCATATTGATGACAGTATTGTTAAGAGATGTAATAGCAAAAGTAAGTTTATGATGGGAAATAGATTTTAGGAGAAATAAGAGAAGTTTAGTTCTGGAACTTGTGGCACAGTAAAGCCCTATGTGCATCGGCTTTAAGAGCTCAGCACTTTTCTTCCTTTAGGCTGGTTGAATGTTCCCCTTAGGAACTTCAAGATGCTACCTGTAAAAAGGAGACATCCACCTGTGCCATTTTAGGGCTTCATTGCCCTGGCTGACTGCAGGGTAACCACCCTGCCCGACTATAAGCAAGGACCAAAGGATTCTAGCCAGCAAGAACACATGCACATACTCTCTGGATCAATGACTTACACAAACAGGGGTTCTACAAGTCTGAGGCCCTGAGAAGGGGAGGGGGAGAGGTACGTGTATACAAGTAGGTTATCGCAACCCAGCCCAAGATAACCAAAAGGAGTAAGAAGGGATGATGGAAGGGAACTAGCATTGCAACAGTGATCTACCACTATGACAAGTTCTTATCCAACTGCACTGTGTTTGTTCTTTGTAGATCGCCTTTGCAGTATTACAGCAGTCCTTACTACTGGGATCATTCTTAGAGCTTTGGAGGTGAACAGATTGGCTGTAACAAATCCTGCAGCATGGCATTTGGAAACTCAGTTCTTGTTCTGGCAGTATGCAGTGTTTGGAAAAGGAGTGACATGATTGATTATGCAGCCGTCTCAAGAAAAGCCATGGGTTTGCACTGAATCTTCACACTTCTTTCCATGATGCAGCAACAGAACTAACTGCTATGTGCCAACTGCCTGCTTGAAACGTTTCCCCTCCTTACTGAATGTGAAAGACACAGACTTCTAGTATTCTTTATTTTATCACAGTAATATCTAATTTATTTGTGTACTTCTAGAGAATGACACATTCTTTCTTCCTTGTTCTGTGGGATAGGAAAGAAAACACATAGTTGGATAGATTGTTTGAAGAACTTGGCCTCTGCTTTTAGCATAAATGCAAGGTTGATTATAAGACTCACCCTATCCTTATGGATGCTGATCCTTATGATTGCACAAGGGTATATAGTTCTGAAATCCTCCTTGTTGATGAGGCGGCCAGCAACCAAGCAGTTTTCCAGGTTAGATATTTGAGGTGGACTGAGGCACAAGTTCAAAAGGGGGTTATCATCTTTTCCAGGACATAGTTCAAGTCTCGTGCCTTTCTGAGTGGTCTCAGATACAGGATTCCTTAACAGGCTGCATGGATTTCTGAGAAATAAAAGCACAGGCATCTACTGCCCAGATTTCTCTGTGTGCTGCTCTAAGGAATAACTACTGAGGCAAACATGTCTGTTTCTGGGACACCCATCTATGAACCACCTGAATAACAATATCTCTGTATAACACCCCATTAACTGGATTTGCAGCTGATCTGTTTAATTGCTCCACCACCAAGCTCAGCTGCTAAGGAATGTATACAAATCTTAGGGTCATCTGGGACTGAAAAGCCATCTCCCAGGCAGTCAAGGTCAGGCTGTGCAATTAGTACCATTATTACAGTACTGTTGTTACCTGCAAAATCCCACTTCTCTAGATGGGATTTAAGGCTCTGAGCATCTGACTCAGGGTTCTTTACCTATTATTGGCATAGCACCTGAAAGAAGCAGTCATCCCAGGATGACAAAATGTAAATGCCTATCATTCTGCTTGAAAGAATTGGAATGAATAGAGGACCTGAAATGCCATAATTTTTAATTTTGGAATCTTGAGATGGACATTTAGCCTTGAAATGTCCAGGATACGCCTACACATACCCTCCTTTAAGGGTACTAGGAGACTCCCATTCTCTTTCTCTCTTTGATACCCTTACCTGTGGGAGGAATAAAGACACCTTGTTGAAGTTTCCAGTAGTTTATTCAGTTAAGCAGGTGGATGGATGAGTGTTCTTGTTTTAATGATTTAGATAAGCTTTCTGTATGCAGAGTGTGTTTCCCTTTAACATACATTTGCAATGTGAGTTGCTGGCGTTCTAGTATAGACAGACGGATAGAAATTATACTGTTTTGACGTACTGGTTAATCACACAAATGTTTCCTAAGTGATGGTGTCACACTGTGCATATTAGTGCAGTGCCATGTTCTGACAATTTGCTCGATACAGCTGCATATTTACACAGCATTACTGTGGTTCTCTATCAGTATGACTCCTGCTAAAACTAATGAGTTTACTTTCATACACTGTCTTATTATCACTTTACTTTTATATTTCCCCTGTATTCTCTTGCTCTGACTTACTGTAGTCCTTCCTCCATCTCTTTTTTGCACAATAGGTACTAACTTTATTGCCGCAATATGCTTTTACAGCTTAGTAGAGTTTTTTTTTTTTTTTTTTTTTTAATTTCTTTCACTTCAGAGCCTGTGGCCACTACATCTGGCCTTGACATTACAGGAGCTCTTCCAGAAGGCCCTACACCTACAAGTTTACTGAGAAATTTGTCAGTGTTTAATGTAAACATATTTATAATGAAGAACCTTGCCATGTATTACCTTCAATCAGTTAAATACATACCTGTTGTGATTGAAAGTAACTGTGAAATAGTCCGTGCAGTCTTAAGGACCTCTTACTAAGTTGGCCACTGTCCCTTTATGCTTGACCGATAGACTATAGTGCACATGCCAGTTATTCTCAGGAAATGACAAACAACGTATTTTACTTGCATCTCTTTGTTAACTGCTTTGTTCTGGTTATAGACTGATTGCTCTTAGTTGTAAACTGACTTGAGGTTGGGAAGCCCACTATGCTTGGCTTCTCTTAACCTCTTACCAAGACTCTAATATCTTGCAACATCTCTCTAACTCTGTCCCAACCACCTATCCAAATTTCCTGTTTGTACTCCACACACTGCACCAAACCTATTTAATATTGTCCCTCATCTTTATTCCACATATAGGCTAATTAATTACACTTCAACTAAAATCAAAACAAAATTAAGTGCAAAAATCCTCTCCAAAAACAAGTATGTGCATTTCCCAATACTCTAAAATCCTTCCAGGAGAAGATATATACCCTAATCCTGGCCCCACCTGTCACAATGAACATAAAGATAATTCTCTCCCACACATTTCCTTAACCCAACAACAGTCAAGCCCCAGCCCTGGTGATCTAATTTTTGATACTATAAATTATAGAAGTATCCATCTGCCAAACTACATGCCTGGATTACCCATCATAAGCCTGATGTTCTCACTGTAACTGAAACTGGGCTTAAACCCAGCATAAACTACCCCAGCATTATACCTCCTGGCTATAATATCCATAATGACCGTATAAAGAGGAAAGGTGGTGGTACTGCTTTAATATTTCCCAGTACCTACCACATTTCCCCTGACAGCAAATCAACACCAAAATTCAGCTCAGCAGAGCTTCTTATTTCTTTCCTCAGAATAAACAATTACAAACAACTATTACTGTCCTTTATATCTCTCCAGGCGACAACACAGCTAAGCTGAAAGATATCCTACATTGGCTATCCATAATATTTCCACAAGAAAAAAATAACATTAGGTAATGTGAATTGGTTGGACACAGACTAACTCCCCTACATCTATCATGAACGTATATGGTTTCACACAACTAATTAATAGCCCCACACATTACAGCAAGACATCAAATTCTTTATTAGACTGGATCCTAGTATCAGACCCTAGCAAATATTCCACCACAGGTACAATGTCAGAGTCTCTCAGTGATCACCTCCCAGTCTATACGTCCAGACATCTCACACATCCAGTTAAACAGCATACCTATAAAGCAGCACGTAACTTTCCAAGTGTAACCCAGAAATGTCCATTACTACATCATCAATTAACTGGAACTTACTAAAAATCCTCACTTTAGAAGATGCTGTAACTGAATTCAATACAATCTTTCTGAATATCCTAAATAGCCTTGTACCTCCTAGAAGGAGAAAATAAATAATGCAATTTGGCTAACCAAAAAGAGTAGAATGCTAGCACAGGACAGTGATACAGCTTGGAAAGAAAGGCAAAAATATAAAACACCTCAATATTTTGAAAGCTTCAGAATGCTTTGCAATTGTACTAAAAAGCAAATAAATGAAAACATAAAAATATACTATAACAACTTTCAGAATAACACTAAACACAACCCTAAAAAAATTTTGGAAATCCATTACAGAAATCTTACATCCTGGCCAAGAATTAAATCCAATCCCCCCTCCAGATAACTCACCACTCAAAACTGCAACACAGTTCAACTTTTACTTTATAGATAGTATAGAATCTCTAACCAAGGATTCCTCAACATCTAATTCCAGCACTGCCCAGCAGCCAAGTCACCATATCCACTTTCACCTTCAAAGGTGTGCCCACATCCTATACAAAAAGTATAGTTGTGTACACTTACCGTAAATGTAGATGTTCGAGTGTATTCACTGTTGCAGTCATCACATTTGGGTTATCCCTGCCAGGGTAGCCCTTGGCTGGCCCGAATACAAGAGATTTAGTATTTCTGCATTGGGTGCTGCCACTTGAGGACTGACGTCAGGTCGTTAGTGGTATAAAGTAAGGCAGCCGATGCCATTACATCAGTTTTTCTTGCCCTAATCTGTCAGGAGCCCCAAAGTAGGAGGCTAGGTTCTGATGGAAGAACCCCACCAGTGGAAAATAAATACCAATATGTCCCTTGTAAGGAAAGGAGAACAACAAGAAGGAAAAGAGAACAACAAGGAAGAAAGGTAACTAAAGGAGAAAGAGAAAAAAGGGGGATGTAGGGAGGGAAACCAGGACTGCAACAGTGAAGACACTCGAACATCTACGGTAAGTGTACACAACTGTACTATGTTCTTTTTTTTTTTTTTTACTCAGATGATTTTTATTTTAAATTTGCCATAGACAATAAATGAAAACTTATCATGGTTTACAATCAAGTTAGATAATTATTAACTATATACAAATTTACATTTAGCCTGACATTTTAAAACTTGCATGACAACAAATTACACAGATATAGTTTAATTAAAGTTAAATAGTACTTGCTTCATGAGGAGGTTAGATGCATTTGCAAAGTATCAATCAATGTTACAACTTTTTTCCAAGGGTTTTTAGTTAATGGTCTAGGAAACAGTCTTAATTCTTTGTTTTTTATTTCCATTAAGGCTGTCCTCTTCAATAGACATATGAAATCTTCTTTGCTATGAGCTGTGGCAGAATTACATCTCTTTGTTATGCATTTCCTAGCTAAAGCTAGTATAGTCCAAAGTAAGTGAAGGTCAGTCTTATTTGAAGAATAAGCATTATCAGTTATATTCAGTAATAATAAAGCCTTGATCATGACAAAATTATATGTATAAATCGCCTGCAAGAAATTAATACTTTCCCAAAAGGGTTTAATTTTTATACAATCGTAGAAAATGTGAGACAAATCAGCTTTATTATACTGTTGACATCTCCAGCATAACCCGTCATTAGAAGGATTGATTTTTGAAACTTTATCAGGGGTTAAAAAGGATCTATGAAGGAATTTCCAGGTAAATATTCTCCAATAATGAGAACAAGAAGTTAATTTTACTGAGAGAAGTAAATTAGATTTATTTTCTGAGGTTAACTGAATCATATATCCTTTAGTAATATATTGCCAATATGCTGGTTTAGGTTGCGTTTTGTAATTTTTTATTAGATTATATAAATATGAAGTACCATTTTCCAATTTCTTATTATTATATAAAACGTAAAACAGTCTGGATATAAAATTTGGTGTATTTGAAAAAGAAGAATTATTTATTATCCTACGTAGATCCTTGGAGTACGTCAATATATTCTGAAGCATTAACCATTCATGAGAATTCACTTTGTAAGTTGACATCATACATTGTAAATCCCATACTTGTTGATTTTTTAGACAGTGTAAACAACAGATTAGATTTTTCTGTTCCCAAGAGAGGAATATATCTCTATGAATTCTATCTGGAAAGTTTTCAGTAATGCTGAAGGGAATTGATGCCGCAAACCAAAGCTTTAAATCCATATTCATGCTTATAAATTTCCTAAAATAGTCAAATAAATGATTTATTAAATTTGTCCTAGTTAGTTTAGTTATATTGTATTGATAATTTAACATCAGTGAGTACCATAATATATTGTCCTTGTCTAGAAAAGTAGAATTTTTAAGTAAATTATTTTCATTTATTATTATAGTTGTATGTAACAATTTCCAATTAGACATATAATTTGGATTTATCCATTCAACCACAGTTTTAAGTAAAGTTGCTCTTATATAAAAGATTCAATACCTGGGAAATTTATTCCTCCCTGGTCCCATTGTCTGATATGATGGGTATATGCAATTTTGTTTCTTTTAGGAAACCACAGAAATCTTAGCAATATTGATGTTATTTTGTTAAGGTGAGTTTTCTCAAGAATTGAAGTGGCTTGTACAACATACAAAGTTTTAGGGGGAAGAATCATTTTAATTAACTGTAATCTATCTTCAAAAACTATTTTACCCACTAGAGTGTCTACTGCATCTATGATCCTTCTATAATTAATATCCAATAAATCTTGAATATTTTCACACAAGTCTATCCCTAAGTATTTTATTGTTGAGACATGTTCTCCTATGATATGATTCTTATCTATTTGAAAATCCTTTTTTTTATTTAATAATAAGTATTTAGACTTGTTATTAAATCGGAGTCCTGAGATCTTATGAAATTTCTTTATCAGATTATCTAATTCAACTGTTTCTTTTGAATTCAATAGTGTAAGAAGTATGTCGTCAGCAAAGAGCGTGATCTTGGAGTTATATTGACCAAATATATTTATTCCTTTTATCTTTGGATTGTTTCGTATTAATATTGCCAATAGTTCTATAGCTAATGCAAATAAAATGGGTGACATAGGGCATCCTTGTTTAGTACCTCTCATACCTTGTATAGCTTCTGAGGTAAAGGGTCCTAATTTAACATAGGTTAAATTATTTTCATAAACCTTTTTAATAAATGTAATGGAGATGGGAAATTTATAAGCTTCTAAGATTTTAATTAAATAATCCCAGTTCAAGGAATCGAAAGCTTTCTCAATATCTAGTCCAATTATTAAAGTTTCTATATTTTCTTTGTTTAAATAATCAATTAATGTCAATATTCTTTTAATTTTATCATGTGGATGTCTTTTTTGAATAAACCCAGTTTGGTCATAGTTGATAATTTCATTCATATGATTTTTATTTTTTTAACCAATATAATCATTATTTAATAATGAAATTGGCCTATATGAGCTGCATTGACTATCATCCTTGTTTTCTTTTAAAATGGGTATGATTAAGGAGTATCTCCATGAAGGAGGAATTAATGCATGAGTTTGTATTTCAATAAATGTTTTATGTAGTAATGAGGTTAGATTTTTGGGGAAAAGTTTGTAAATTTCTGTGATTAAGCCATCCATTCTGGCAGATTTACTAGTTTTACTTTATTTGATTGTATCTATGACTTCTTTGTGCATAATGGGTTTTTGTAATTCATTTTGTAAACTTTCAGAGACTTGTTTAATATTTGAAAACACATTTTCTAAAAGGGGATGTTCTGGCAAGTTATTGTTATTTTTAAAATGATTTTTGAAATGACACTTGAAAGCATCTAGAATATCTCTTCTTTCCGAAACTTTCTTACCTTTTTCTTCATGTAGTATATTAACAATAGTATTAGCTTTAGATTGCATTTTAACTTTAACAGATAAGTTATGTAAGTGTTTTGGAGAGGTGGCATAAGAATTTATTTTTAACCTCTCCATGGCTAAATTAGTTTTGTGATTTAAGATTTCAATATATCTTTTATTTAAGTCTTCTATTGTCTTCTTATTCTATAATAAATTAGGAGATTTTTTAGATTTAAATAATGTGAGCTTCCTTTGTAGTTCTTGAAGTTCTGATTCCCATTCCTTGATTTTATTTTTATACCAAGCAATTGTTTTTCCATAGATATAAGCTTTTAATGAATCCCATACCATTACTATATTCGCTTCAGAGTTGTAGTTTACATCTACAAAGAAATTGAGTTCATTCACTAACCATTGCCTAAATTATTTAATTTTTGTAATATATGAAGGAATTCTAGTAAGAAAAGCAAGTGATTTAAAATTTATTTGCACTTTTAGAACTAGAGAATTATGATCTGAGAAGGGACAAGGAATTATTGTAAAGAAAGTAATTTTTGTTTGAAGATCCTGGGAAATATATATCTTATCAATTCTGGTTTGGGCACCATATCTATAATATTGATGGGAGAATACCAAGGAATTACTATCTATAACATTAAAGGTATCTTTTAATTTTAAGGATTCTGTCCATTTTTTTTTTAGAAATTTTGCAGTAGCTGTTAGACGTGGAGATTTTTTATTAGTAGTTTCAGACATATCTGTAATACAATTAAAGTCCCCCCTTATTATTAAATTACCTTTAAATATGCTTGTAATTTGATCTAAATGCTTTTTGACTGTCCCCATCCCAATACCCGGAAACCAATATAGGTTTACTAGTGTCCACAACCTGTTACTAAACTTCAAAATGATTATAGCTATAAGGCCCTCATTGTTTATATATTTATGTATTATTTCAGGATTTAATAAATTGTTTCTCCATATAATTATTACCCCCCTCTTCTTTGTTTTAAAATTGGAACATGCTAAGGTCTTGAACTCACTTGGGTTCCATGTGAAATTATCATTGCTCTTGAAATGTGTTTCCTGTAAAAAAAAAAAAAATATTTGTGATCTATTTAAGTTTAGATATCTTAGTAAGTTAGATCTTTTATTTGGACTATTTAGACCATTAATGTTTAACGATAATATAGAAAGGTCCATATCAAATTATTTTGAGGAAATATTTCAAGGTGTCATTGACTTTACCTAAAATCATCCTCTCCTTAAAAAAATAAAGCATAGCAAAGTACATAATCAATTATCTCAGTGAAGCATGTTATCACTAAGGTACTCAATAAGTATACGTCAGGCTCGGTAAAAATAATGAACAATTTAAAAACTAAAATAAATACTAAAGTTAAAGTAGTTAAGCTCATTAATCCCTACCCACCATGGAATGAAATACATTCCTAGTCCAACAGATTGAAACATCTGGTGAACTATTACTCTAACTTCCTTTTCCCATTCCTTTGAGCTCCATATATACTGTAAATAATCAAGAAGTCTAATAAACAACTATTATTGTGATTTAAAAACATTTGGTTGTAGAAGGCATTGTTTAATATGAATTAACTACTATATCATTATCATCTAAACATAGAAAACAAATGCAGTTGAATTATACTAATTATTAACTTATTCAGCTCATTGTATCAACATAACTTTCCATATTGGACATGGATTCACTTGTTTAAACACACAGACACTTTAATCCTTAATCACAAGGCTTGCAAGCAATAACAAATTAAAAAAGAATATCACATCTTATAAACATATGCTTTCAAGAACTGTTCATCAGATTTAAAAGAGACTGTATATTTACCTTGTAATCTGAATATAGGCTTAATATTATTATATTTCAGCTAATAGTTATAAGTAATGCTTTAGAAAGGCAGTCAAAAATGCATATGTTTAAATTATCTAAGTGGTGTAAAGCATAGTAGTTTCTATGAATGTGTTTATTAAACCACCAAGAAGGAAAAATAGTCCAGGAAACGACTTAGCCAGTATATCCAAAGAATTTATTTTATATTACCAACAATTGATGTTCTCCAGCGCCTCGGCATAAGCCTTTTAACAGAGTATAACAAGACCCATTTCTCATTCCTTTATATAGTAAAAAAACTATTCTAATAAAACAATTAAAAAAACACTTAATTACAGCAGCCATTTCCAATCACGCTCTCTATTTAACCCCTTAGGGTGTAAAGTGTCAAATTTTAAAATAAACAGTGCTTCTTTCCATTGTAGTTTATTCTTCAAACACATACCTTTCACACAATGTACTTTTTCCAAAATTGTGCCTGTTAAATTTTTACCATCACTGTTATATTTTTTAAAATGAAAGCCTAAAGGGTTTTCTACCTTTTCATTTTTAATATTTCTCAGATGTTCTAAGAACCTGACTCGAAAACTTCTTTTTGATTTACCTATGTAAAATAAATTGCATTCACATTTTGAGTACATATACAATACCCTCTGTGTTACAACTAAAATTACCATTCACATTAAATTTCTTTCCATTTATACAGTCAAAAGAATTTACTGTTTGGTTACATATACTACAATGACCACATGCTTTAAAACCATAATCAGAAATACATTTAGTTAGACTGGCAGCAGAAAAAATAAAATAAGCATGAACTAGCATATCTTTAATACTTTTTCCACATCTATAAGACACCATAGGTTTTTGAGGTAACAATTCACCCAAGCATGGATCTTGTAACAAATGTGTCCAATAAAACTTTTAGTTATGTACTCACCATAACTTCAGATGTTTGGGATCCATCTCGCCTACATTCTGAATGATGGGTTCGGAGCCGATCCCTCGGCTCCGACTCGGCACGCTTATGCCAAAGAGCGAAGTCTCTTATTGGCTGAGCTTACTATATCCCAGGATGCACCACCAACAGTCCCCCAGATCTAGTTTGTCCGCATACATGCACACATGCATACCCTGCTTATATAACATCGTCAGATGAAACAAGATAAAAACAGTGGAGCTCAAAACCGTTCTATCTCTTCTGATCTGCAAGGTAGGGGGAAGGAGGGTGGGTATCAGGTATCATGGTGAGATGGATCCCAAACATCTGAAGTTATGGTGAGTACATAACTAAAAGATGTTATGTGATCCTATCTCGCCTACATTCTGAATGATGGGACAGCGTCCCTAGCACCTGAATCCTGGGTGGCTCACTGGAAAACACTCCTGAGTACCGTGGAACCAAATGAAGCTCGTCCTTTAGATGCCACATCCAATTTGTAGTGGGAAATGAAAGTGTGCGGGTTGGACCAAGTAGCCGCAGCACAAATTTCCGAAATAGCGAGCTTGGAATGAAAAGCTATAGAAGTAGCCATAGCTCTGGTAGAATGAGCTTTGATAGATGATGCGAGTTGCTTATTTGAAGAAGAATAGGCCTGAGTTATGCAATCTCTGATCCATTTTGAGATTGTAGCTTTTGTGATGGTTTGGCCCAATTTATTATCTGAGAAGGACACGAACAACTGGTTTGACTTACGAAGTTGCTGGGTCCTGTCTAAATAGAAGCGTAATTCGCATGTAGCAGCCGGTTCAAAAGGGGGAGATGTTAATGCGCGAAGCACTAAATCAAGATCCCACGGAGGTGCAGGATGAAAAACTGGTGGTCTTAACAGACTCGCACCTTTAATGAATGTTTTGCATAGCCTGCTGCTCATCAAAGGAGGATCCGTAGATTCATGGAATTTAGAAATAGCAGCTAGTTGAACTTTAATAGTTGAGACAGAAGATCCCTGATTAAATAGGGATGTTAAGAATTTCAAAACCTCTGGGACAGGAGCAGTGATAGGGTCTAAGCCCTTGAGTTGAGCCCAGATAGCAAACCTCTTCCACTTACTGAGGTACAATTTGTTAGTGGTGGGTTTATGGGTCAAGACAAAATGTGAACAACTTCGGGTCTAGTGTGTGGCTTCTGACTAAGGTCGGAAGTGGAGGAGCCAAGCTGTCAATTTCAGAGATTGAAGAGACTGATGCCAATGTCCCGACTGATGGATTAGCAAATCCGGGATCAGGTCTAAGGTCCACGGATCGTCCACTGCATGCTTTTTCAGGTAAGGAAACCATATCTGACGAGGCCAGTATGGGGCAATCAGAATCATTGAAGACCTTAGCTGGGAAGCTTTTTGAATGACTTTGGGAAGGAGTGGGATTGGAGGAAAAGCATAAAGCAACCCTGTTGGCCAGGGTTGAGCTAGAGCATCCATGGCGGTACTTCCTGATGTGGAATCAAGGAGAAGAATCTTTGGCACTTGGTGTTTTGTGGAGTCGCAAATAGATCGCAGCACAAGGCGTCCCCATCTCTTGAAAACCTGGGCTGCTACTGTGCGGTTTAGAGACCATTCGTGAGGAGAGAGAATTGTCCTGCTTAATTTGTCCGCCAATACATTTGACTTTCCGGGATGTGGGTCGCTACCAAGAAGCGGTTGGTAGCTACAGCCCATTCCCACACTCTCATGGCCTCTCTGCAAAGGGGATACGATCTGGTCCCTCCTTGTTTGTTCAGATACCAAACCACCGACATGTTGTCTGTGTGGATGGCGATGATACCCTGAGGAAGGAACTTGTGTAAGGCCTGTAGGGATCGAAGTACAGCCCTCATCTCCAACACGTTGATGTGGAGAAGAGTCATCCGGAAGCCAGGAGCCCTGAACTAGCCTGCCCAGACAATGCCCCCCCCACCCTATCTGGGAGGCATCTGTCGTCAGGGTAACCGCTGGAGGGGGGAGAACAAAGGGTTTGCCCTGATCTAAGTTGGATGTCTGAAGCCACCAGCGCAGGTCCCGTTGCATATTTCCGTAATCATGATGAGATGATTGAGTGGGAGATCTTGAAAGGTCCATTGAGTTGATAAGAGCCACTGAAGAATCCTCATGTGTAACCTTGCTAGAGGAACTAAAAGTACCGTGGCAGACATTGAGCCTAGAACCTGTAGGACCATCCTGGCTGGGGCTTTGGATCTCGAGATCAGAGCTTGCACTTGGCCCTGTAAGGTTCGGATCCTTTCGGCAGGAAGAAAGACACGCATCAATCTTGAGTCTATCTCTGCTCCTATAAACTTTATGCGCTGAGAGGGCAGCAAGACAGACTTTGACCAATTGAATGTAATCCCCAGGGAAACACCCAGGAGATGGTGGCTTTGAGGTTGTCCATAAGTAGATGCCTGGTGGTGGCAGTCAGGAGCCAGTCGTCGAGATAGGGAAACACTTGGAATCCAAGGCTCCTCAGGTGAGCCGTCACTACTGCCAAACACTTGGTGAACACCCTGGGGGCTGTGGTGAGGCCAAAGGGCAGAGCACAAAATTGGTAATGACTGGCTCCCAGGCTGAAGCGCAGATACCTTCTGGACGCCTGATGTATCGGTATGTGATAATAGGCGTCCTTGAGGTCTATGGAGCACATCCAAACATCCTTCTCCAACAACGGGAGAATGGATTGCAACGCGTGACCATTCGAATTTGGATTTCAGAACGGATAGGTTCAGTCTGCTGAGATCCAATATTGGTCTCAGGTCCCCTGTCTTTTGGCACTAAAAGAACCTGGAGTAATTTCCTAATCCGATTTGGTCTGTGGGGACCGGTTGGATGACTCCTTTTGTAGCAGCTTTGAAGCTTCTGCGGCTGCTATTTCCCTTTGACTGGGTGGTGGGTCCGGGATTCTCTTGGACGGAGGGGTGAGTATTTGAATGGGATGATGTAACCTCCGGCAATTATCCGAAGCACCCATCTGTCCTGAGTGATTGACTCCCAGGCTTTTAGGTGCTTGGCAACGACACCCGACTGGCTCGAGCAGCACAGCCGGGCAATCCCTCATGTCGTGTGGGAGGCTGAAGAGCCACGAAAGGACTCATGGTCTCCAGAATTGCGGGCCCTCTGCGCCTCTGGGACGGCGCTCCCTGAAAAATTTCCCGCCCTCTGCCTCTGGACGGGAATCTTCCTGCTGTTGGGAGAAAAACTTGAGATTTCGGAACCACATTTTCCCCCTCCTTTGGCCTTGGGGTAAGGCCGAAGGGAGTGGAATAACGGGCCCCTACGGCAGATAACGTTTTCCCTCTTGCTCACAGCGGTAAGGGTGTCTTTCACCTTGGGTCCAAACAATGAGGACCCATCAAAGGGAGCGTCGCGAAGGAAGACTTGAAGGCCTCCAAGAACTGACACAAGCGGAGCCAGGCCTGTCACGTGAGCCACGCCTGTGCCTGCCGCTCTACCCGCCCCTTCGGCCGCATAAGATATGAGCCTCATGGACGAGTTAGCAATTGACGTCAGGATAGCCAACTGAGAGCTAACGGACTGGGCTAGCTGCTCAGGTAGGTTACCCGAGGGAGTCTGACAACTCCTTGACCAGATCCCTCTGAAGCCTAGTAAAATGTGCCAAATAATTCAGAGACCTTAAGGTAAAGGCCGCTGAAGTCAGGGTGCGCTTCCGTACCTATCCATACTCCTAGACTCCTTATTAGGAGGATGGATGGACGTTGAAGCCTCTGCCACGCCCTGCTGTGTAGCAGATGCCACCACCATGGCATCTACAGCCACGCCTTGTAAGGAACTCCTTCTCGGGGAGCAGATAAGAATTTGTTTGGACGAGAAGGGACTGGTTCCACAGTATCCGGTTCACGCCTTCGACAAACTAAATCCAGAAGCTCGTCAAGGCGGAGACACCCAGGAGGCGGAGGGCTGAGCCCCAAAGGCCTTGAGGAGCACTGATTCGTCCGCAGAGGGGGTTTGGACATCCAGCCGCCTCGTTGTTTGAGGATCTCCAAGATGTCTGCAAAGGAGACATCATCCGAGGACGACTTAGGGGACCCTCTGCATCATCCATATCCGTGTCCGATGTGATAGACTGGGAGTCCACGTGCTTCCTCTTGCACGATCTCTTCCTTGGGGTTCCTCTGGAGAGGACTCGAAAAACCCTCAGGAAGAGGAACCCCACTGGGGGTAACCTCAGGCCTCGGGGCCGCTGGCCATAGACAGGGAACTACCAAGGACCCAGTCTCCACGCCCAGGGAAGGTGCTGGTAAAACCGGAGAGATGGCAAGAGGATTTGGCCAAGGCACTCCTCATGGCCCTGAAAGCCGGACCTCCAGAATCCTGGGCGTCCAGTCTCCGGGCCATGATAGTAGACGGAAGTCCCAGGCCGAAGCACCGAGAGGAGGCTCGGAACCGAGCATCGGTCCCAAACATCACCCTCGGGTCCAGCCGAAGAAGTCCGCGTACCAAACTCGGACCCGAGGCCCGGGTTGGAGTAAGGGTCGGAGCCGACCCTGAGATCTCCACCGGCTCCAAGAGCACCTGCTCCGACGGAGCCAAGCAGTCGGAGGAGGAATAGCAATGGGATGGGTCATGGCCATCGGCTCGAAGCCAACTGGGTCGGAGCCGAAACAATTTTGGAAGACTGGGGACTGGAAAAGTCTTTGGAGCACCCTGTCTATATCAGAATCCGACATTCTCAAGACCGAGAGGAAACAGAACGGGTTCGAAGACCTCTCCTCGGCCCCAATGGACTAGGGGACCGGCTCGAGGCGACTCGATGAGAATCGGCGCCGAGGAAACACACACACCAGATTCCATCGGTGCGAGTGAACCGGCCGAGGAGGAAGTGTCTGAGCGACCCTTGTCGGCTCCGAGAGCAGTGGAGCCGAAGGTGACCCGCCTCGATGCCCCAGCCATCGGCTCCGAGTCGATACTGGAGGCATCGAGGCAGACCGTTCGACCTCGGCTCAAGTCTTTGGAGCAAGGAGAGGCCTGCCTAGGTCTCTTGGCAGTCGGATCCGACGGACTGGTCGGAGCAAGCCCTTTTTTTGGCAGGAGTCGGAGCGAAGACAAGGCTTCTTCAAAAGAGGGTTTAATCAACCCTTTAAGAATTAATTTATTTTTCCTCTCCTGGAGGACCCTAGAGGAAAAAGCGTGACACACGCTGCATGACTCCTGCAAGTGCTTTGCCCCTAAACAATAAACACAAAGTAGATGGTCATCAGTGACAGACATCTTAAAAGCACATTTAGTACATTTTTAAAGCCGAAGGCCTAGGGCTTGAGACATAATGCTAACAATTCCTGACAGGAAATTTAATCACTGTAGAATCGGTAATGACAAAAAAAGGCTTACAGAAACTGTGTAAAACACAACCTTAGGTGTAATAACCGAACTTTAAACACTAAAAGTTCAGTTAAAGAGTTTGACCAAAAGGCCCTGGATTGGAAGTGGCGCCAAAACAAACTCTACACAATCACACACAATAAATTTCAGTACTCAATCGAACACAATATCAATAGCAATAGCAATAGCAATAGCAATAGCCGTTAAAACGGCTTTTGTTTTGAAATACAAGCACAAAAACTGACAGAAAAGTAGTTAATAAAGCTACTCAGCCCAGCCAGCTCGAGACCACGTCCTTGCAGTTAAGCGGCAAACGAGATCTGGGGGACTGTTGGTGGTGCATCCTGGGATATAGTAAGCTCAGCCAATAAGAGACTTCGCTCTTTGGCATAAGCGTGCCGAGTCGGAGCCGAGGGATCGGCTCCGAACCCATCATTCAGAATGTAGGCGAGATAGGATCACATAACATCATAATTTCTACTAATTTCTCTGTATATGTTCCATATGTTGTAACAAAAAACATTTTATCCTCTTGTTGATTATACACATTTTTATCTGATTTAGCCCTATATTTTACTTGTTTATGAATCTGATTATTAAAATTCAAATTATTTTTAGCTTGTTCTACACTTTCTACACTATAACCTCTTTTGATAAATTTCTGACAAGTCAACTCAATTTCTAATTCTTTTTGTTGTTCATCACTAGTTAATCTTGAAATTCGCAATAATTCATTATAGGGAAGTGCTGATATTAAGTGTGGAGGATGGCAACTAGTCCCATTAATGAAATTATTCACACCTTCAAATTTATGATGTACTGATGTTATTACCTTATTACCTCTAACATGCAAATTTACATCCAAAAATGTAACTTTATCTCCCCACTGAGCTCCATCAAACTTTATACCAAAATTATTACAGTCTAGATCATGAATAAAATTATGTACATCTAAACTACCCCCTTCACATAGAAAGATTAAATCATCTATGTAACGATAAAATTCTATTACATGACTTCTGAAAAAGCACATTCTATACAGAAATTTGGTTTCAAAATAACCCATAAATAGATTTGCATATACTGGAGCGAAAACTGCTCCCATCGCTGTGCCTTTAATTTGTTGATAAAGAATTTCATTAAATTCAAAAAAAATATTTTTAAGACAAAACAGTATTAAATCAACTGTATAATAAGTAAGTGGAGTTTCACCCAAATGAAATTTAAGAGCTTCCACCCCTAATTCATGTGTAATATTAGTATACAAATTTTTAACATCTACTACTATCCAGTACCTATTTTCATTCCACTGAATTTTATTAATTTTTCTCCAGAAAGTCAAAGGTGTCTCTAATATAGGAAGACAACTGCACAACCTTTGGTAAAAGTAATTCATGCAACAAAATTCCTATATTATGAAGAAAATAGTTGCAAGCAGACACTATAGGACGACCTGGGGGATAATATCTATCTTTATGTAGTTTAGGAAGACAGTAAAATTTGGCCATAGTACAATTTTCTATGGAAAATTTCCTCTCTATGTCTTTTTTGGTAAAATAGCCAAGTCTATTCCCCCTATTTATTAGTTCATTATATGCTGACAAGGCTGTTTCATATTCCTTCCATATAGCAATTCTATATACTTCCTCATTATTTAAATTATCCATACACATCTTATAATACTGTTCTACTGTCATTATAACTAACTTATTACCTTTATCTGAGGGCTTAAATATAACATCTTTTCTACATCTCATCTTCGTTAAAGCCTCCCATTCATTTTTAGTTAGATTATAAGACACTTTTTCCTTTTTTATAAAAATATCCTGCATAGAATAATTCACTATGCTGGAAAAACATTTCACTGCCTCATTAGTAAAAGGAGGTATATAGTTACTTTTTATGCTAATCCCATCTGTCGGTAATAGACAGTAAGCATTCACAGTTTCATCATTCTCAAAAAAAGAATCACAAGAAAAAAATTCCATAGAAGTTGTCTCATTCAAAGAATCATCCATATCAAAGGAATTAGTTACTTGTACATTTTTTTCATTTGACTTTGTAAAAAAGCACAAAAGATGTAACTTTCTTACTAGCTTAAAAACATCTATTTTAAATGTATGCATATTAGAAACAGTAGGAATAAACTTAATGCCACAATTTAATACTGCTATTTCAGTATCTGAAAAAGAACTGCCAGTTAAATTAAAAACATACTGTTCATCTAACCTGTCATTAACACCATTAGTTTTAAGAAAGTTAATACCATCTTTTCCTTTTCCCCTGTTGATTCTGTTGTTGCCTGCCCCACGTCGTATCTGCTTGTCCCCTTTTCCGACCTCTCTCACTTGTATTGGGTCTGTTATAAAAATGTTCATACATATATTCACTTTTTTGAGCTGGAGGAAGTGAAGGAAAGTCTGCATTTTCATCCGACCATTCTCCTGAAGCTTCTGTTGCTTCAGATGAAGCAAACGAGACACCATGTTTTTTCTTTACCATTCTATTTTATTCCATTCTATGAATGTGTTGTTCAGGTACTTATAATATTTTAGTTGCTTGGTTTACTTTAATAATGGTTTTGTTAAAATATGGTTCAAACAACAATCAGATTTAATTTTATATTCTCTTGTATGGGGTGTAACTAGACAAGGGAAATCTAGCTGGTTTCCTAAAGTGTGTTGTGGATGTGCTTCTGTAGGGTACGAGTACACCAACAGCCAATCAAAACCTTATCTACTCGTTGTTATGACAACATTAAACTACTCTGCAATTGTAAAGATAGAGAAAACTTTTTCCCTAGCTCATGCAAACTGCAGTCTAAATAGACTTTTATAAAACTTCACGAGCACTTATTTCCCGCTCAAACAACTGCCGTGAAAACGGAAGAGAGAGAGAGAAAGAAAAAAAAATGGCTCAAAACACTGACACTCTCCCTCGCAAGGAGCACACCACCCCTGACCCAAAGACACCAGGGTCTGCTCACATCGTGTCCATTGCACTTTTAACCCCACTCTCTGCATACTATCTGACCTCAAACAACATCAATTCACTCAACCGACAGTGCTTCTCCAATCTGACCCGACTCAACTGTACATCAGTTCCACATAATCTGCAACTACAACCAACAAAAATCGCACCATTCATTATCAATTCAGAAGGCAAAGCAGTACATCACCAGAATTACAACAGTTCCCAGCCTCTATTCCACCGAGAAATCCCACCAATTATCCCTGACAAGTAGAGATCGCCAGATACTTCAACAAACCCTGCCCAGAAAATCACTCCACTGTCAGCCAACTTCCCGAAATAGGAACAATCGCCAAGCCATTCCAAGTAACAACTATTTCAGTAATGCAGCCATCTAAGAAACCCAACCCTACTTTCAGTAACAATTTTTTCCTCTATCTGCAACAACAGTCCCAGTCCTTGCAGCAAGCACACAATGACAGACCGGGCAAGATTTCAAATGGGGCATAACCCTGGTGTACAACCTTTCTTCGTCAGTGCATCTGGGGCAAGAAGCAAAAAAAAATGTTTTTCACCATAATACCAACAGCGATGATTACGACAATACTCTCCAGAAGCATACACATTGTTTAAGGCCATTGCAAAGACCCCAGCTAATTATCAATGACTGCAATGTATATATTATGCAATAGGCTGTGGGCAGTATAACAAAGGTCAAAATAAATCAGTATGCAATAATTGTCATTTATGCCAGGGAAGGAAGCTGATGTTTTAATACTGTAATGAATATAACTTAATGTGTAGTCTGTGTGTATTTGCAGTTCTTTAGATCACCTCTTCCATACATTACACTCTAATGCATCGTCGAAAGGCAGGACATTCATTTTCGCTCAATTCAAATAATTCTATACTGTTCCCAATCACAGCATGTTAGCTACTAATCGATCTAACATTTTAACATGGAATGAAATTTAGGTAGCATACTTAAAATGTAAAAACAAAAATAGAGAAAAAATAAAAAATATGCACCTTTTTGGAACAATCAAAGCCAATCAGATAAAGCATATATATATTTTCTCTACCATTACTAAATGATAAGCAAGGTAAACTCCAGATTTATATTATAGACAATTTACTACATGTAATAACTGCAACTTGAAACGAGTCTCTTTCTTAACATCCTCATTCACATCAGCAATTCTTATTACTTTAATTTTAACTGACAGATCTCAATAGCGTTTCTCCATTTAAAAATGGGAAAGTTTCGTAGCTATATTAATATAGTCTAAAAAGGCTATTAGTGCTACTGTATGAGACTCAGACTGAAAATAACAATAAGCATTTTAATAAAAGGAAAATTAATTCATTAATAGACATGACACTAGTAGGCTGAAAAACAGTTATAAAATGTAATAATTTAACTTTGATATTACTAGATTAAATAAATAGCTACAGTAATTAGTATACATTTTTAACATTTATTTATTAAAACAAAGAGAAGAGAAACTTAATAGGATGATAAGACTTGTATAAATAGTTATAGGAAAAGTACAGTTTTGTACCTACCATAAATGTAGATGTTCGAAGATCCACATTGCTGCAGTCCTTACATATGGGTAGTCCGCTGTCCTCGGTCGGCCCGAATACCAAAGTATAAGGCTGACGTCGGTCAAGGCGCTTAAAACTGACATCAGGACGCCAGGGTACAAAAGCGCATGACCGACGTCATATCCTCAGTCTTTTCTTGCCCCAGATGTCAGAAGGCCCTAAAAAGAAAGGCCAAAACCAAAAGACAGCAAAAAACCAACCAACCACCCGTGCACTAATCCTATTTACAATATTTACAATATTCACAACCCAAACCACACAACCGCCTCTAATTACAGAGGGGAAGGAGGGAGGGTAAATTGGACTGCAGCAATGTGGATCTTCGAACATCTGCATTTATGGTAGGTACAAAACTGTACTATGTTCTTCATCTCACATTGCTGCAGTCCTTACATATGGGTAGAATCCCAAAGCAGAGGTAAGGGAGGATGGCAAAACTATAAAGCATTAGGAGCTGCCAAAATGCCCTGTAAAATTGCAGAGGCAAAACCAGCCCTAGATTTAGAGTAAAGTGGAAGGTGGTAATGCTTAGAGAAAGTATGCACTGAACTCCAAGTAGCTGCCTCCAAAATATCTTTAGTTGCCACCCCCCTTAAAAAAGCTGTAGAAGTGGCAGTAGCCCTAGTGGAATGAGGCCTAATCCCAGCTGGAATCTCCTTACCATGATGGGAATAACAGAAAGCAATACAAAACCCAATCCACTTAGAAATAGTTTGTTTTGAAACAGGCTTGCCCTGAGAAGCCAAAGCAAATGAAACAAATAACTGCTGAGACTGCCTGAACCCTTTAGTTCTGCTCAAATAATATCGCAACTGCCTGTGTATATCCAAAGTGTGCAAAATCTTTTCCCCTTTATTTTGGGGTTTGCATAAAAAGTAGGCAAATGAATAGTTTGGTTTAAAGCCACACTAGAAACCACTTTAGGCATAAAGGAAGGATTAGTACGTAAAGATACCCTATCCTTATGGAAAATTAAGAAAGGCTCAACCGCCATAAGGGCCTGTAATTCAGAAACCCTTCTCGCAGAGGTAATGGCCAACAAAAAAGCAGTCTTCCATGATAAATATTTCAACTCGGCAGTAGCTGCAGGCTCAAAAGGTTGTAGAGTGAGTTTCTCCAACACAAAATTGAGATCCCAAGCAGGAGTAGGAGCTCTACGTGGGGGTCTTATATTCTTTGCCCCTCTAAGAAATTGCTTAAACAAAGGATGAGAAAACAATGGTGGGTCACAGTCATAGTGAGCAGAAATTGCTGCAGCATGAACCTTAATAGAGGAGAAGGACAAACCTTTGTCCAGTAACTCAGTAAGATATTGAAGAGCCACACTTAAATTAGGCTCAGAAACATCAAATTCCTTTGCTGTACTCCAAAATAAAAATCTCCTCCATTTATCTGCGTACACTTTCCTTGTACTAGGCCTTCTGGCCTCCAAAATAACATTTAAAACTTGCTGTGGAAGCTGAGACCCTCCAGGGTTTAAAACAGAATATGCCAGGCTGTTAGATATAGAGAGTGAAGTTTGACATTGAGTAAATGACTGTTCTCCTGAGACAGCAGGTGTGGAATCGAAGGCAAAGGCCATGGAGGCTCCCGTATCAGACTTCTCAGTAATGGGTACCAGTGCTGTCAAGGCCAATCTGGAGCTATTAAAATCATCTTTGGCTTGTCCTGTCTGACCTTCAGGAGTACCTTTGGGAGGAGAGGCAGAGGTGGAAAGGCATACACATGAAGATTGCTCCAACTGAATGAGAGAGCATCCACTTTCCAAGCTGTGGGATGAAACCTTTTTGTGCAAAACTTTGGCAGCTGGTAGTTTAGTGGAGAAGCGAACAGATCTATGTCTGGAGTTCCCCATAACACTGTCAATTTCTGAAATACATGAGGATCCAATTTCCACTCGTGGGGATCCATAATTTGTCTGCTCAACACATCTGCTAAGGAGTTCTGTGCTCCGGCAGAAACCTTGCCTGAAGATTTAGCTGTAAACTGAGAGCAGTCTCCCACAAAATCATTGCTTGTCTGCATAGAGGATAAGAATCGTTCCCCTTGCTTGTTGATGTACCACATGACAGTTGTGTTGTCTGTTAGAACCAACACCTGCCCTGGAAGAAGTAAATCCTTGAAAGCTATTAATGCAAATTGGACTGCTAACATCTCCTTCAAGTTGATATGTAGATGTTGAAGTCTGGCAGGCCACATGTCTTGTACCCACTTTCCATTTAGATGAGCTCCCCAAGCTTTGTCTGAGGCATCTGTCGTTAGAATCTGACTCGCCTCTGGCCGGGTCACAGAGAGTCCCTTGTTTAGGTGACATTCCTGAGCCCACCACAAAAATTCCTTTTGAATGCAAGGTATTATCTGAATGACAGTGTCCATATCTTGGCAGTGCTGTGTCCATACATTTTGAGATACCATTGTAGCTTCCTCATATGCAGTTTGGCATTGGGAAGCACCAGAATACAAGATGCCATGAACCCCAAGGCTTGAAGGACTGTCCTTGCAGTCAGCCTGGACTGATGAGACAATTGATGGAAGTAAAGAGAAAGATTCTTTTGTTTGTCCGGGGTCAAAAAGGCCATCTGGGATGCTGTATTCAGTCTCACACCCAGAAAGCACATGTCCTGAGAGGGTACTAGACTGGACTTTATTTCGTTCACAGAATACCCCAGGCATCTTAGCACTGCTATCACATACTGTAAATGATGAAGAAGTTCATCCTTTCTTTGGGCCAGAATCAGGCAATCGCCCAAATAAGGATAGATCTGTATTCCTCTTAGCCTGAAGAAAGCTATCACTGGAGCCAGAACCTTCGTGAACACTCTGGGCGCAGTAGATAAGCCAAAGGGCAATGCAGAGAACTGATAATGAGAAGTCCCAGCCCGAAAACGCAGATACTTTCTGCAACTGAGCCTGATAGGAACATGAAGGTAAGCCTCCTTGAGATCCAGAGTCACCATCCAGTGATCTTTGCCCAGCAGAGGTAAAAGCTGTTGTAACGTCAACATTTTGAACTTGGGAATGTCCAGATATGTGTTGAGGATAGATAAATCCAAGATTGGTCTCCACGTGTTCCCTTTCTTTGGTACTAGGAACAGGCGAGAATAAAATCCTAGGCCCACTTCTGGCAGAGGGACGGTTGTATGGCCCTTATTTGAAGTAGCAGAGAAATTTGTTTGTGAGCCTCTAGTCTTTGCTGAGGAGGAACGTCCGGCATGCCTTTGAAAGGAGGCAAGGTATGGAAATAAAACTTGTAACCTCGGTGTATGATATCCAATACCCATTTGTCTTGGGTAATCAAATTCCAATTTTCCTTGAAGAGTGCCAACCTTCCTCCCAAAGGAGCTGCCAGGCAAGAAGGATCTGGCAGCTGAAAAGGTAGGTCATTGGGCCTGTTTACGAAAGGACTGGCCCCTGCCCTCACCCGAAGATTGTGCAGGTGAACTCCCTGTTCTAGGTCTGAAAGAACTCTGAGCTCTGCCCCTACCACGTCTAGATCTACCCCTAGACTGAGAATCATAAGAAGGATACATCCACCCCTTAGCAGGCCAATTCCTACTAAACTTTGGAGGCTGTACTTGCAAAAAATCTTTAACAGCCTGCATGGACTTAGCCTTGTCTTCCATTTTCTTCAAGACTGATTCCACAGGAGAACCAAACAACACATCAGACTGTAAAGGAGCATCCAAAATCCTTGTCTTAACGTGGTCAGATAAATTCTGATCCCTCAGCCATGCGTGCCTGCGAAGAACTGAACCAGTGGCAGCCACCCTAGACGAGGCCTGTATAGCATCAAAACCACATTGTAAAGAATGCTTACCCACCTGCTCTGAAACATGCACCAAATCTTGTAACTCTTTACACTCAACGCCTTCCGCCAGAGCATCCACCTTAGACTTCAATTGAGAAAGAAGATAGTTTTGATATTTCAACATATGAAACTGGCAATTCAAAGCCCTCATAGCTAGGGTAGAAGATGTATAGACTTTCTTTCCCCATCTATCCAAAGCTCTGGCCTCTTTATCTGGAGGAACCGGATTTTTTACAACAGAGGCCTTGACACCCTTAGGTCCCTGACTAACAGTTTCTGGGTCCGCCCTAGGACTCTTATAAAGATATTTATGAGCCTCAGGCACCCTGTAATACCTATCCGGTTTAACAGGAGCAGGAGGCAGAGAATCAGGATTAAGTGAAGCCTCTACAAACACATCTTCCACAACATCCAGAACAGGAGGTATAGCCAAGGGCCTATGCTGGGGCAAAAGCAAAAATTCCCTAAGCCTTTTCCTGGAATCAGAGAAGTCCTGACCTTCCCACTTAAAATGTTCCCTCATGGAATGAAGAGTCTCTGAAAAGAAAAATCCTCTGGAGGAGAAGCAGAAGGAGTCGAATCATCTGCATCAGAATCAGAATAAGGAGAGTACTCCTGCAAGTCTTCAGCCGAAGACTCAGAAACATGCGAAGCCTGCTCAAAACTCCCCAACTCTGGCTCCACCCTAGGCCTCTTATCAGGAAGGGGCAAAGAACCTCTAATCAGAGTAATCAAATCTTCTGCCATTTTAAGCATGTGCTTCTTGGGCACAGACCCTGCTGCACTAGGAGTGACACCAACAGAAGCTAAACCTGGCCTGCCTCTGGGAGAAGCCTTGGAAACAGAAGGAGAGGGCCTAACCACCCTAGGAAGGGAGGGGAGTACAGTAACTTGGGAAGCCCCTTCAGCCTGACCTGCCTCCTGAGAGGCCACATCCTGCAATATCAAAGTCTCCCCCTGGGACTCCAGAGAAGCCTCCGTCGGAACCCGGTTCCACTGACGCCTCTAAAGAACCGGCGTCCGAACGGACGACTCTTCTGCCTGGGTTTAACTGCTTTGTCTTTGCGCTTCTTGAAGAAGCGGGCGCTGGAGAATCCGGCGGCATATTATAATTGCACCGCTTCAAGACCAGCCTAGCACAATCTAACCTTCGCAATAGTGCTTATTGAACCTAGCACAAAAGCGACACCCAACAACGTCGTGCTCAGGCCCCAAACAAGGAATACACAAAGAATGATAATCCCTATGCGGTATCTGTTTCCCACAAGAAATACAGTTATTCACTTTTTCTGACATCCGGTAAAACACTGAGGCAAGAAAAAACCAAAATATTCCCCAACGGGGTACTTAGCCAACTTTGATTCGGTCTGAAACTCCGAACTCGAAAAATTTCAGAACGCCGAACGGCACTTGCAACGCTGCTTCTGCATCGGACCATGCGGCAAAAAAGACTGAGGATATGACGTCGGTCATGCGCTTTTGTACCCTGGCGTCCTGATGTCAGTTTTAAGCGCCTTGACTGACGTCAGCCTTATACTTTGGTATTCGGGCCGACCGAGGACAGCGGACTACCCATATGTAAAGATGCTTTTAATAGTTCGGTTGCAGCTGACACTGAGAGATTTCATAGAAGTTGGTACTTTGGATTCAGTTTTCTGTTTCTTTTTTTTTTTACATCAGTCCAGCCATTTTTGTCAGTGGTTCTCTTCAGGGAATATCTTCAGAAATGGTTATAATGTTATTGTTTTGAATGAAATGCACAACTTCTTCCAGAGTGTTGAAGGTTCTCATCTCACTTAGGTGCATTATTTAAATTTTTGCAGGAAAGGCTATTTGAGCTTTAATATTATTCTGTTTTAGAGTTTTTATTAGAGGCCATACCTTTCTTCTCTGTTCCAGCACTTTAGTGGAGTAGTCATTGTCAAATCTTATTGTGTTCTGGTTATATTTTATAGGACTTTTCCTCCAAGATGTTTTTAACACCAGTTCTTTGTCCATAAAAGATAAGAATTTTACTATAATTGATCTTGGTGGTATGATGGATGTTGATGAAGTTGTTGCTGAAGTTCTATTCCCCAGAGCATGATGGGCCCTTTCTACTCCAAAGGAAAAACCTTCTTTAAGATTTAGAACTTCTGGTATCCAAGAGTTTAGGAAAGATATAGTGTCCCCTCCTTCTGTTTTCTCAGGTAAACCAAAAATCCTGATGTTTGACCTTCTCTCTCTATTTTCAAGATCATCTAGTTTGTTAGATAACCAAGTATTTTGCTTCAAGAGAAACTCTGTTTCCTCCTCTTTGAGCCTTTGATCAATGTCAGTCAAAGAAGTTTCAATGTTTGTTAACTTTGACTGGTGTTACTGAAGTATTTCTTTGAAGACTTTTGTTTGCTTCTGTGAGTTCTCTTCTAGGTTCTGTAGATTAATCTTAAAATCATCTATTTTTGTTGATAATGCTTGTAATGTGGTAGTCATCAGTTGTAGTTAATTTTTTACTGTCAAGTCAGCATGAGAATTCTTTAGGTTGCTCATCTCTTCAGATGCTGTGTATAGACTTCTAAGTAATTTGACAGGAAATTTATTTTAGAAATCCACCAAAATTTGTATTTAGTTGCTTTAGACTATTAACTAAATATTTGTAGTAGTTTTGTTAGTAATAGTTAATTTAATTTCCTGAATTTAGTACTAATCTATGGAGCTCCAAAAAATGCTGCTTTTCAGTTAGCCATTCAGGCTCCGCCCCCCTGTACTATGTTCTTCGTGTTTCACTGTTGCAGTCATCACATTTGGGTAGATTCCCAAAGCTAGTGGAGACAGTCAAGGAAGCTAGGGGCTGGCTAGGATGCCCTGCAAGACTGTAGAGGCAAACCCTGCCCTGGATTTGGAGAAGAGAGGCAGGTGGTAATGCTTGTCCCAGGTGTCAGTCTCCAGGATGTCCCTGGTGGGGACTGCTCTGAAGAAAGCTGCAGAGGTGGAGGCTGCTCTGGTGGAGTGTGTCATGACCCCCTCGGGAGGAGACTTACCATGCTGCTTGTAGCAGAAATGGATGCAGTGTGCCATCCATTTGGAATTGGCTTGCTTGGAAATGGCTTTGCCTTCTGCCCCTGTAGCAAAGCTAACCAGCAATTGATCAGACTTTCTGAATGATTTAGTCATGTCCAGATAGTATCTAAGCTGTCTGTGCACATCTAGAGAGTGAAGATTCCTTTCCTCCTTGTTCTGGGGATTAGGAAAGAAGGTGGGTAGATGAATGGATTCGTTGAAAGCCACACTGGACACCACCTTGGGCATAAAAGATGGGTTATTTCTAAGGGATACCCAGTCAGCATGGAAGATGATGAAGGGTTCCACAGCCATGAGTGCTTGCAGCTCAGAGACTCTTCTGGCTGAAGTGATGGCCAGAAGGAAGGCGGTCTTCCAGGAGAGAAATTTTAGCTCTGCAGAAGAAGCTGGTTCGAAAGGAGGCAGGGTGAGCTTTTCCAAGACAAAGTTAAGGTCCCAAGCTGGTGTTGGTGCCCTTCTGGGGGGCCTCAAGTTGCTAGCCCCTCTGAGAAACTATTTGATCAAAGGGTGTGAAAAAAGGGGCTGCTCAGTGGGAAAAGCAGAGGCATGAATTTTTATAGAGGAGAAAGAGAGACCACTGTGTAGTAGGTCAGCTAAGTAATCCAGGATGAGAGCGATGGAAGGCGGTACCGTATTGGCCCCCTTAGCCTGGATCCAGGTGCAGAACCTTTTCCATTTATCTGCATAAGACATTCTAGTGCTAGGGTGTCTGGCCTCGTGGATAACATCCAGAACCTGTTTACTGAGGATGGGAGATTGGTTAGGGAATAAGCCAAGCTGCCAAACTGAGTGTCTGCAATTGGGGATGCATGAATTCCCCTTCCCTCTGGGTTAGGAGGTTTGGAATCTGAGGAAGATGCCATGGAGGCAACGGGGACAGGCTGTGCAGCAAGGGGTACCAGTACTGTCGGGGTCGGTCTGGAGCTGTAAGAATGGTCCTTGGTTTTTCCTCCCTTATTTTTAGCAGTACCCTGGGGATGAGAAAAAGGGGAGGAAAGGCATAGACCCTACAGGCTGACCAAGGGGAAAGACGGGGCATCCACTTTCCAAGCCATGCAGTGATGCTCCCTGGTGCAGAATTTGGTGAGCTGATGGTTGGTGTGGGAGGCAAAGAGGTCGACCTTTGGGGTTCCCCATTTCTGAGTTATTAGGGTGAAGGTACTTCTGTTGAGCTGCCACTCGTGTGGGTCCAGAAGGTTTCTGCTTAATTGGTCTGCCAGGGAGTTGAGAGAGTCTGATAGGTATTGTGCTAACAGGTGTAGTTGAATGGAAGAGGCTGTGAGCCAAAGGGTCATGGCCAGCCTGCATAGAGGGTAGGAGTGAGTCCTTCCCTGCTTGTTGACGTACCACATCACAGTGGTGGTGTCTGTTTTGATCAGTAGAGGTCCTGGAGAGAAAAGGGGTTTGAAAGCTATCAAGGCATGCTGCACAGCCATCATCTCTTTTTGACTGATGAGCAGGGGGATTTGCTGCCATCCAGATGCGCACCCCAAGCGTAGTATGATGTGTCTGTGGTGAGGGTTTGGATGGCGGGGTGTGGGGAGAAGGGCAGTCCCTTGTTGTGGGAGCAGGCTGTTGCCCACCAAAGAAATTCCTTTCTGAGGCAAGGAATTATAGGTAGAAGAGTTTCCAGGTCTTGAGTGTGTTGACACCAAAGGCTCTTTAGGTACCACTGAAGTTTCCTCATATGTCGTCTGGCAGATGGAATGAGGAGTATGCAAGATGCCAGGAACCCCAGAGCATGCAGGATTTTCCTTGCAGAAAGTGGGGGCCTGGTGGCCAGCTGAGAGAAGTAGGCTGACAGGAAAATTTGTTTCTCTGGTGTAAGGTATGCCATCTGGGATGCTGTGTCCAGACTTGTTTCCAGGAAGCTTATCCTCTGGGTGGGCACCTGTTTTGATTTCTTTTCACCGATTGTGTACCCTAGGGAGGTTAGTAGGTTCTTTACAAAGGCCAGGTGCTTGAGCAGCTTTTCCTGGCTGTCCGCCTGAATAAGGCAATTGACTAAGTAGGGGCAAATTTGAATATTTCTTTGCCTGCAAAAGGGAATGGCTGGAGCCAGGCATTTTTGTGAAAACTCTGGAAGCAGTAGATAAGCCAAAGGGAAGTGCAGAGAACTGAAAGTGTTGAGATCCTGCCCTGAAATGGAGATATTTTCTGCATGACTCCCTGATAGGAATGTGGAAGTAGGCCTCTTTTACATCCAGGGTGGCTAGCCAAGCATCCTAGTAGGGCATGAGTAGCAGCTGCTGGAGGGTGAGCATTTTGAATTTTGGGATCATCAGGAAGGTGTTTAGAGTGGATAGATCAAGGATGGGGTGCCAGGTGCCCTCTTTTCTGGGCACCAGAAAAAGTCTGGAGTAGAAGCCTTGGCCTATCTGTTCTGCAGGAATGTGCTCTACTGCCCTCAAAGAGAGCAGGGAATAGGTTCATACTAGGCTATCCGCCCTAGGGCATTTATAAGCCTAGCCAGAATGTGTTTGGCTTTCGCCACCCATTTTAAATTTATTTTGCTATGCCCTTTTTCGAGGTTAGTATACTGTGCCTCTGTCTAACAGTGACACAGAAGTGATACCCGGGGTAAACCTACAATCTCCCATCCACTCATCAAGATTCCTCTTGAAGAGAGTCAATGAGGGACTCTGCCTTACCTGGACTGGGATTTTATTCCAGAGTGAAGGGAGCCTCTGGGTTATGAATCTGTGCCTCCAGCATGTCCTATTTATTTCAGTGCTGAGGGTCAAGTCTCTCGAGCGCGTAGCTCGATGGGATTTGGATTTTCTGAGGTGCAGCATGTCCATTAATTCCGGGTTGGACATGTCTTTATACGTCAGGCACAGATCACCTCTAAACAGGCGGTATGCCACTGAGTAGAGCTGGAGTTTCTTTAACCGGGCAGCATATGGCATCTATTTGAGCCCTTTGATCCTCTTGGTGAAGTACTTTTGGGGTCTTTCCAGTTGCTGCAGGTGTCTGGTAAGGTACATCCCAAAAGGGGCATTGTACTCAATTATGGGCCTGATGAGGGATGAGTAAAGAGGCACGATGACCTCCCCTGATCTAGATGTGAATCCCTTCATGATTAGGTGGGCTATATAAAATGTTTTCCTAACCACTTTGGCCACGTGGTTGTCAAATGAGAGATTGCTATCAACTTGGGTCCCCAGGTCCCTAATTACTTCTTCTGTACTTAATGGATTACCACCTATGTGGTAATTTGTGGGCACTTTGTTTTTGCCAAAGGAGATGACTATACACTTTTTAGCATTTAGCTTGAGGCCATGGCTCTGGCACCAGTTGTTTGTTTCTATGAGGCCCTTTTGGAGGATGCTTGTGTCGGCTGGAGAGTCGATTATGGCGCCCAGTTTGCAGTCATCTGCGAACTTGGTCAGCCACAGTCCTTCCGTGTTGACCTGTACCTCCGAGAAATATATACCGAACAAGAGAGTTCCCAAGACTGAACCTTGTGGGACACCACTTGTAACTGGTTTGGAGTCTGACATGGCTCCAGCAATTCTAACCATGTGGGTTCTGTCCTTGAGCCAGTTTGCAATCCATCTAGTGACATAGGGGTTTATATTTAAGCTAGTGAGCTTATCTATAATGCCTGAGTGTCCAGGTCCAGCAGGCATTGTCCCTTCAAGCACTGGTCCTTTCCTGCTCAGAGTAAACGGGCCCAGCCTAGGCCCTGTGGAAGCAGACCCCCCCAGGGAATGGATTTGCTTTTTAGCCTCTGCCAACTGATTTGGTGGTAGATCTGGGAACCCTTTTGGGGTTGGAAGGGTGTGGAAGGAGAATTTGTATCCCTGAGACACAATGTTCAGAACCCACTTGTCCTTGGTAGTGGTGACCTAGGTGCTTGAGTTAAAGGAGAGTTTTCCTGAGGGGCAAGTGATGGTGGGCAGAGGGGAGGTCAGGATGAGGTAAGTCATTGAGAGTTCTTACCATAAGGGGGTGGCTTAGAACTCCCTGGTTTTGAAGTGGAGGTAGTCCATATGCTTAGATCTCTGCATTCCATGGGAGGGTCTGCTTCCACAGGGCCTAGGCTGGGCCTGTTTACTCAGAGCAGGAAAGGACCAGTGCTTGAAGGGACAATGCCTGCTGGACCTGTAAGAAATCTTTAACCGTTTGCATAGATTTTGCTTTTTCTTCCATCTTTTTTAAGACCTCTTCTACCTTAGTGCCAAATAAATTATCTTTGTGCAAGGGGGCATCCAACAATTTAGATTTGACATGGTCTGGCAGGGGGTGTTCCTTAAGCCATGCATGTCTTCTAATGACAGATCCAGTGATTGCTACCCTGCAAGAAGCTTCTAGGGCATCAAAACCACAGTGAAAAGTGTGTTTAGTTACTTGATTTGCAGAATGCATTAAGTCTTGTAAATCTTTAGATTCTGCCTAAGCAGGAAAGGAAGACATTTTTTGTTTAAGGAGTTCCAAGGTATGTTGCTGATATTTAAGCATATGGAACTGACAAATTTAGTGCCCTGATAGCAAGAGCAGCTGAGGAGAATACTTTTTTTTACCTCATCTGTCCAATGTTCAGGAATCTGTGTCTGAGGGGGTGGGATTCTTAGCAGAGGTTGCTTTAATCCCTTTAGGCCCTCAGGGTCAGCTGATGGATTTTTAAAAAATATATTTGTGTGAGTCAGGGACTCTGTAGTATCTGTCTGGTTTTCTGGGAGCAGGAGGTAGGGAGTCAGGAGTTAAGCTGGATTCAAGGACATCATCCACCACATCCAGGACAGGATGGATGGCCAATGGTCTGTGTTGCGGAAGGTCTAGGAAGTCCCTGAATCTCTTTTTAGACTGGGGGTAGTCTTGACTCTCCCACTGGAAATGCTCCCTTAAAGTATGCAGGGTTTCCCCAAAGGAAAAATCTTCTGGGGGACAGGTTGAAGGAATGGATTCCTCTGCATCAGAGTCCTCAAAAGTGGAGAGGGGTTGCATGTCTTCATAGTCAGATGCATCAGCATGATAAGGTCTAATGCCATTTTAAGCATTTGAAACTGAGGCAAGGTAGCAGGCACCTGAGAGTGGGTAGTATGTTTCTTGGGTGTGGTTTGAATCCTGGGCCTAAGGAACTCTGTTGTTTTCAAACTAACGGTAGTCCTGAAAGAAGACGACGGTTTGTGTCAAGATTTGGTGGTGCAAAGGACTTCCTCGGAAGCCATTGCCTGCTCAGTGGCTCCGGACACATCCAAGGTAGAGACGACTGCAGGATCCTTAGACGAAGAAGAGTTTTGCGGCATACTGGACTCCAAAAGGTATCGGTAGTGGCCTGCAAATCAAGTGAAGCGGGCATCAGGGGCTGTGAAAGCACCTCACTGAGTACCGGAGAACTGTCTACTAGCTTAACAGAAGCGTCATCGGTAGGTTTGGACCTGTGCGGTCTATCTCTGTCTTTAGCTTTACTTTTTTTGGAAGATCTGCTGTTGGATGGCTTACCAAAGCCATATCAGAATTAGAGGACTGTAAACAAAAATAACTGGCTACAATCAGGGCCCGATGATGGATAGTCCTGGCATTAAACAAAGCACAGAAGTGGCGACGGGGGACATCGTGGTCTGGGCCTAGACAAGTGACGCAGTAAGAGTGGAAATCTTGGTGTGGTATTTGCTTTCCACAGGTGAGACAGTTAATTTTTTTTGACATTGGTTAGTACAAGAAAAAAAGATCCCCAATGGGGTACTTAGCTTTAGAAGACTTCAACTTCTATTTGGAAACGAAAACTCAGGTAGCGACCGACAGGCACTCATGCGAACTGCTTCTGCTTTGGGCTCCATGGCAAGAAAGGCTGATGTAATGGCGTTGGCTGCCTTACTTTATACCACTGATGACCTGACGTCAGTCCTCAAGCGACAGCAACCGACACAGAAATACTAAGTCTCTGGTATTCGGCCGGCCGAGGACTACCCTGGCAGGGATAACCCAAATGTGATGACTGCAACAGTGAAACACGAAGAACATCTACTCTTAAACAAACAGTGCTCTTCTTCAGCTGATGACCTTCCAAATGAGTATCAAAAATAGCAGCCAGTAACACTGCCTATCCTGTCTCAATCCTTATAAATAGGTCAGTCTAGGAATCCCATGTTTCAGCTCTCTGGAAAAAGTCACACATTATCCATCTGCACAAAGGAGGAAATTCAACATTTTAGACCTATAGCAATCTTTTTCTCCCCTCACCAAAACACTTGAAAATGTATTCAAAAACAATTGCTAGACTTTCTCCTGCAGGAAGAACTCTTATCCCTCACACAAAACACTGCTTCTGTCCCTCCATTAGTACTCGGCATTGCCCTTCTAACCTACATAGATACGGTCTATAAAGCTAGACATAATGGCAAACTAGTCTCTTCCTTCTTTTTAGACTTGTCTAAAGCCTTTGACACAGTTTGTCACAGGAAATGTCTACTTCAAATATCTTCACTAGGTCTCCCTCAGCCCACCCTTCTGTGGTTCAAAAGCCACCTGTCCAATAGGTATCAGTCAGTAAAATCGCACTCCACACACTCTCCTTACCTCCCAGTCACCACCAGTCTACCACAATGCTCGATCCTTGGTCCACTACTCTAACATTTTCACTAACACCCTCCGTACTTCTATACAACAGGCCACTCTAATATAATATGCAGATGATTCCACTCTCATTTGCACATCTGACACCTCCAAAAAATGACTCATACTTTCCCCACAACTCCCTCTGTCATGAAAAGACAAAATTTAAAGTCCTCTCTCTGGATAATACAACCACTGAAGTCGCTTCTCATAACCAACTGCTAGAGGTGATAGTGGATGATAATCTTAAAATTCAACATGCATATAAAAAAAGTACAGTTTTGTACCTACCATAAATGTAGATGTTCGAAGATCCACATTGCTGCAGTCCTTACATATAGGTAGTCTGCTGTCCTCGGTCGGCCCGAATACCAAAGTATTAGGCTGACATCGGTCATGGGCGCTCAGATCTGACATCAGAGCGTCAGGGTATTAAAGCGCATGACCGACGTCATATCCTCAGTCTTTTCTTGCCCCAGATGTCAGAAGGCCCTAAAAAGAAAGGCCACATCCAAAAATAGAATACTTCCCAAAAGGCATGTACAAATAACAGCTACCACCCAAACCATACAACCATTCCAAACTACAGAGGGGAAGGAGGGAGGGTAAATTGGACTGCAGCAATGTGGATCTTGAACATCTACATTTATGGTAGGTACAAAACTGTACTATGTTCTTCATCTCACATTGCTGCAGTCCTTACATATGGGTAGAATCCCAAAGCAGAGGTAAAGGGAGGCTGGCAAAATCATAAAGCATTGGGAGCTGCCAAAATGCCCTGTAAGATTGCAGTGGCAAATCCAGCCCTAGATTTGGAGTAAAGAGGAAGGTGGTAATGTTTAGAAAAAGTATGCACTGAACTCCAAGTAGCTGCTTCCAAAATTTCTTTAGTAGCTACTCCCCTTAAAAAAGCTGTAGAAGTGGCAGTAGCCCTAGTGGAGTGAGGTCTGATTCCAGCCGGAATCTCCTTACCATGATGAGAATAAAAAGCAATACAAAAGCCAATCCACTTAGAAATAGTTTGTTTTGAAACAGGTTTCCCCTGAGAACCCAAAGCAAAAGAAACAAACAACTGCTGAGACTGTCTGAACCTTTTAGTCCTGCTCAAATAATAACGCAACTGCCTGTGAATATCCAAAGTGTGCAAAATTTTCTCCCCTTTATTTTGGGGATCTGCATAAAAAGTAGGCAAATGAATTGATTGGTTCAAGGCCACATTTGAAACCACTTTAGGCATAAAAGTAGGATTAGTACGCAGAGATACCCTATCCTTATGAAAAATTAGGAAGGGTTCAACTGCCATAAGAGCCTGTAATTCAGAAACCCTTCTAGCAGACGTAATGGCCAACAAAAAGCAGTCTTCCAAGACAAAACTTTAACTCAGCAGTAGCTGCAGGTTCAAAAGGAGGTAAAGTAAGTTTTTCCAACACAAAATTGAGATCCCAGGCAGGAGTAGGAGCTCTACGTGGGGGTCTTATGTTCTTTGCCCCTCTAAGAAATTGCTTAAACAAAGGATGAGAGAATAATGGAGGGTCACAGTCATAGTGAGCAGAAATGGCTGCAGCATGAACTTTTATAGAGGAGAAAGACAAACCCTTGTCTAATAATTCTGTAAGATATTGAAGAGAAACACTTAAATCAGGCCTGGAAACATCAAAGCCCTTTTGCTCCAAATTAAAAATCTCCTCCATTTATCAGCATAAACTTTCCTTGTACTAGGCCTTCTGGCCTCCAAAATAACATTCAAAACTTGTTGTGGAAGCTGCGACCCTCCAGGTTCTAGAACAGAATATGCCAGGCTGTTAGATGCAGGGACTGAATCCTGACATTGAGGAAATGATTGCCCTCCTGTGACAAAAGGTGCGGAATCGAAGGCAAAGGCCATGGAGGCTCCCGTACTAAACTCCTCAGCAGAGGGTACCAGTGCTGTCGAGGCCAATCTGGAGCTATTAGAATCATGGAGGGCTTGTCTTGTCTGACCTTCAAGAGTACCTTGGGGAGGAGAGGCAGAGGCGGAAAGGCATAGACGTGAAGATTGCTCCAACTGAATGATAGAGCATCCACTTTCCAAGCTGTGGGATGAAACATTTTTGTGCAAAACTTTGGCAACTGGAAATTTAGTGGAGAAGCGAACAGATCTATGTCTGGAGTTCCCCATGCCACTGTCAATTTTCGAAATACATGAGGATCCAATTTCCACTCGTGGGGATCCACTATCTGTCTGCTCAAAACATCTGCTAAGGAGTTCTGTGCTCCTGGTAGAAACCTTGCCTGAAGATTGAGGTGTAAACTGAGAGCAGTCTCCCACAAAATCATTGCTTGCCTGCAAAGAGGGTACGAATGGGTTCCCCCTTGCTTGTTGATGTACCACATGACAGTTGTGTTGTCTGTTTGAATCAACACTTGCCCAGGGTGAAGTAAATCCTTGAAAGCCATCAATGCAAATTGGACTGCTAACATCTCCTTCAAGTTGATATGTAAATGTTGAAGTCTGGCAGGCCACGTGTCTTGAACCCATTTTCCATTGAGGTGTGCTCCCCAAGCCTTGTCCGAGGCATCTGTCATTAAAATCTGACTCGCCTCTGGTCGGGTCACAGAGAGTCCCTTGTTTAGGTGACATTCCTGAGCCCACCACAAAAATTCCTTTTGAATGCAAGGTATTATTTGAATGACAGTGTCCAGATCTTGGCAGTGTTGTGTCCATACATTTTTGAGATACCATTGTAGTTTCCTCATATGCAGTTTGGCATTGGGAAGCACCAGAATACAAGATGCCATGAACCCCAAGGCTTGAAGGACTGTCCTTGCAGTCAGCCTGGACCGTAGAGACAATTGATGGAAGTAAACAGTAAGGTTCTTTTGCTTGTCCGGGGTCAAAAAAGCCATCTGGGAAGCTGTATTCAGTCTCACACCCAGAAAGCACATTTCCTGAGAGGGTACTAGACTGGACTTTGTTTCGTTCACAGAATACCCTAGGCACCTTAACACTGCCATCACATACTGTAGATGATGAAGAAGTTCGTACTTGTCTTGAGCAAGAATCAGGCAATCGTCCAAATAAGGATAAATTTGTATTCCTCTTAACCGTAAGAAGGCTATCACTGGAGCCAGAACCTTTGTGAACACCCCGGCAGTAGATAAGCCAAAGGGCAATGCAGAGAACTGATAATGTAAAGTCCCAGCCCGAAAACGCAGGTACCTCCTGCAACTGGGCCTGACAGGAACATGAAGATAAGCCTCTTTGAGATCCAGAGTTACCATCCAGTGATCTTTGCCCAACAGAGGTAGAAGTTGTTGCAACGTCAACATTTTGAATTTTGGAATGTCTAGGTATGTGTTGAGGATAGATAAATCCAAAATCGGTCTCCAAGTGTTTCCTTTCTTTGGTACTAGAAACAGGCGAGAATAAAATCCTAGGCCCACTTCTGACAGAGGGACCTGCTGTATAGCCCCCATTTGAAGAAGTAAAGAAATCTGCTTGTGAGCCTCTACCCTTTGCTGAGGAGGAACGTCTGGCATGCCTTTGAAAGGAGGCAATGTATGGAAATAAAACTTGTAGCCTCGGTCTATAATGTCCAACACCCATTTGTCCTGGGTGACTAAAAGCCAGTTTTGCTTGAAGAGTGCCAACTTTCCTCCCAAAGGAGCTGCCAGACAGGAAGAATCTGGCAGCTGAAAATGCAGGTCATTGGGCCTGTTTACGAAAGGACTGGCCCCTGCCCTCACCTGTAGATTGTGCAGGTGAACTCCACGTTCTAGGCCTGAAAGTACTCTGAGCTCTGCCCCTACCACGTCTAGATCTACCCCTAGACTGTGAATCAGAAGGATAAGCCCATCCCTTAGTAGGCCAATTCCTGCTAAACTTAGGAGGCTGCACCTGCAAAAAATCTTTAACAGTCTGCATAGACTTAGCCTTGTCTTCCATTTTCTTCAAGACAGACTCCACAGGAGAACCAAACAAAACTTCATACTGTAAAGGAACATCCAAAATTCTAGTTTTAACATGCTCTGACAAATTCTGATCCTTAAGCCAGGCGTGCCTGCGAATAACTGAACCAGTGGCAGCCACCCTGGAAGAAGCCTGTAAAGCATCGAAACCACACTGCAAAGAATGCTTACCCACCTGTTCAGAGGCATGTACCAAATCCTGTAATTCTTTACACTCTATGCCCTCTGCCAAAGCATCCACTTCAGATTTTAGTTGAGTAAGGAGAAAATTCTGATACTTCAACATATGAAACTGGCAATTCAAAGCCCTCATTGCTAAAGTGGAAGAGGTATACACTTTCTTACCCCATCTATCCAAAGCTCTAGCATCTTTATCAATAGGAACTGGATTCTTTACAACAGAAGCCCTGACACCCTTAGGTCCCTGGCTAATAGTTTCTGGGTCAGCCCTTGGACTCTTATACAGATATTTATGAGCCTCAGGTACTCTGTAATACCTGTCTAGCTTAACTGGCACAGGAGGCAGAGAGTCTGGATTTAAGGAAGCCTCGTAGATAACGTCTTGTACATCATCCAAAACAGTTGGTATTGCCATGGGCCTAAGTAGTGGTAAAACAAAATTCCCTAAGCCTCTTTCGGAATCTGAGAAATCCTGACCTTCCCATTTAAAATGTTCCCTCATAGAATGCAGGGTTTCTGAAAAGAAAAATCCTCTGGAGGAGAAGCAGAAGGAGTGGAATCCTCTGCGTCTGAATCAGAATAAGGAGGAAAATCCTGAATGTCTTCAGCCGAAGACTCTGAGTAATCTGAAGCCTGCTCCAAACTTTCCACCTCTGGCTCCACCCTAGGCCTCTTATCAGGAGGGGGCATAGAACCTCTGATTAAAGAAATTAAATCTTCTGCCATTTTAAGCATGTGTTTTTAGGCACAGAACCTGCAGAACTAGGACTGACACCCGTGGAAGGCAAACCAGGCCTGCCTTTGGAAGGAGCCTTAGAGACAGAAGGAGAAGGCCTAACCACCTTAGGCAAGGAAGGGAGAACAGCAACCTGAGAGGCCCCCTCAGCCTGACCTGACTCCTGAGAGGCCATATCTTGCAAAATTAAAGCCTCCCCCTGAGACTCAACTGAAACCTCGGCTGGATCCACAGATTCCACCGTAGTTTCTAAAGAACCGGCGTCCAGAACGGACGACTCATCCTGCCTGGACTTTAAAGATTTGTCTTTGCGCTTCTTCGCGGTAGTGGGCGTCGGAGGATCCGACGGCATATTATAATTACACCGCTTACCAAAGACAAGCCTAGCGCAATCTAACCTACGTTTAATGGTGCGCTTATTAAACCTAGCACAAAAGCGACACCCGACTACGTCGTGCTCAGGTCCCAAACAAGGAATACAAGGAGAGTGGTAATCCCTATGCGGTATCTGTTTCCCACAAGAAATACAATTATTCACTTTTTCTGACATCCGGAATTAACTGAGGCAAGAAAAAACAAAAATATTCCCCAACGGGGTACTTAGCCCAACTTGGTTTCGGTCTGAAACTCAGAATACGAAAATTTCAGAACGCCGAACGGCACTTGCAAACGCTGCTTCTGCATCGGACCATGCGGCAAAAAAGACTGAGGATATGACGTCGGTCATGCACTTTAATACCCTGACGCTCTGATGTCAGATCTGAGCGCCCATGACCGACGTCAGCCTAATACTTTGGTATTCGGGCCGACCGAGGACAGCGGACTACCCATATGTAAGGACTGCAGCAATGTGAGATGAAGAACATCTGCATAAGACAAACTCAAAGACTAGGGATTTCTCACTGATGCGACTAAAACTACACTTGCCACTACTAATCTCCTCCCCACTCTTCTTTATGGCACTCCCAACTTTACTAACCTCCAGGCTTCACAAAAATTAAAACTTGAACAAGTCACTAAATTTGCAGCACATATCCCTTTCATAATGCATCACCGTATAGCACTGAAAAACCTTAACTGGTTAGAACTGCCACATCAACTAACATATACAAACAACTTTCTTACCACCTATAAAATTATCCAGCATCCATCTGTTTGTCCAGCACTAAAAACTTTCTAAACAACTATGTTCCCAGTTGGTCACTGAGATCCAGTGACCAAAAACTCCTGTCTATAAACCTAACAAATCTGCTGGGCATTGTAGGTAGTCATACATAGTTGCTAAGATCTGTGATGCTTTACCTGTATCCATCAGGTCTATACCCTCCCTTTCATCTTTCAAAACCATTGTGAAAGAGTTCCTAGCTAAAATCTGTTGCTCAAAACCAGGACAAACTATATCCGTAAATGTAAACAAATACCTTTTCATTCCTCATACCTCCCCTTACACTCCCTTCTTCACTTACTTCCTTACTGCTATCTAAATCTCTTCCCTGACTTTCTTTCTAAATATACCATAAGCCTGTTTTTCCCTCACTACATACTGCAGTTCCTAGTTGTATTAGATTAACTTCTTTAATTTCTCTACAAACTGTCTAAAACTTCTCTAAATATTAAATGTTTGTCATGTACCTTTTATTGATTCTTAACCAAAATTTTTATATTATGTCTAATTTGTTATAATTACTTAAACTGCTGATGTTTTTGTTTGATTTTTGAAGATTGTAAAATTATTTTTCTTAAAGTGTTTTGTAATAATTTGGAGCTTTTCTCCCTCGGCCACTGCTGAAAATGGGCTTCTACCCAGTCAGACTTTCTCGGTATCAAATGTCAATAAACAAATAAGTTAGTAGTAGTAGTACGACAGAATAAAGCAGTTACATAGAAAAAAAAAAAAACACAACACACACACACACACACACACACACACACACACACACACACACACACACACACACACACACACACAGCAGGTATCCTTACCAGATGATTATGCATAGCCACAAGTGCAACTGCAGTTATCAATACAAGCACAAAAGTTAATATGCTTCACAACACCACAATTTCATAGCTGCAATACAGGTAGAAGAATGGAAAACATTTTACCAATATTTGGGTTTGCTGTGCCAGTACAAATACTATGTATAACCACTTAAAGAGTCACATGTCAAATGTATCTCCAGAAACAGTAGCATTTGCTGTTTCGGCTGTCAGTCTACACCCCAGATGAATGCCCACTTGCACTATGACTACAGATGTCAATGGCTAAATGTATACTGTGGTCAGTACAGAAGGGAGTGGCTGGATTGCTTAAACTTCCATTCTCTGTTCATGCCACAGAGGTGGACGAGTGGGGAACCATGTCAACTACCTGCTCTGCTGCCATGAGGCGCCATATGTCAAGTATTCATCACTGCATACGGGTGGACAACAGAGTCTTGTAGTTGGCCCATGTTGCTATGCATGTTACAACATCCAAATTGGGTACCACTGCAATGCTATCATAGTTTAGATTTGAAAGAGGTGTGCTGTACAAGTTTCCCCAGTGTTGCTGCTCAGCAATAGCCTGCCATGGTCACCAGGGATGTAGTTTACTATTTTACTGATGATAGCCTACACTTGTTCTCACCTAACTGCCAACCTCTGCTTTACAAGGCACTCCTTGCGTCACACCTCTGTCAGTTACTGATAATGGTGGGGGACTTCATTTGCATACCTAACTCATAAGTTGAATCTTTCAGGTACAGTATGAAAAGCATTGCAAGGGGTACTGGGAAACTTTGTGAACTACACAGGGCTCTGGTATGTGGTATATTCTGCATACCAGCCCCAAGCAATTGTGTACGATGTTCACAAATCCTGGCTTGCAACCACAAAGAATGGTTCAGCAGTACACTAAAAAGTACATTTTGCACACAGGGTTGGGACATGATGCAACCTTCTACAGGAGGATGTGGAACTGACACAGCAGAGAAATTTTGGAATGCATACATTTTGCACAAATAATTTTAGTTAAGAGTAGCATAAATGATCTCTAGCTCATTTACTTAGTAGGGAAATGAGTGTACTAAACTAATTCTCTGTCTTCTGTTCAGTGTTCAGTAACACACTTGTCATGTACTTTCTTTGTAAATGCTACCTAACAAATAAATGCTCACCTCATGAAGGAGTGTGAATTTGGAGGAGAGGGAGGCACTTCTGTATCATCTAAGTACTGTTGGCTGTGACCATAGCCATAGAATCTAGGAGACAACATTGGATCACTGTCTTCCTCAAGTAGCTGGCGAATCAGGCGACCAGGCTGTGGAGACAGGCAAGCTTCATCTGAATCTGTGTTGCTTCTCTGCCATGAGGGCATAGCTGGAACAGGATCTGAAACGGACAAAAACATTAATTTAAAATTCCAAACTTGATTATAAGGAAGGAATGTGGAAAAACTAGTCTCCCAGACATCACAGTTCTTTGGAAGTCAGCAGTAGGAATACGTTTCATTTCCAATGTCATACATTTACGAAACCCTAGTGGTAGGTGCAGGACAGATATGAATAGGAGAGGTACTGCTGACTAACCACAGACGTCAGTAGTCATTCAATACTAGATAGTCCCACCTCTTAGAAATGCACATATTTTAACTGTGAACACTGAATTGTGGAAAGCAGGTACATTTCTTACTGACATTAAAGGCATAAACATAATCCATAACATTGGGTATTAAGTTTAGCCAAAGGTGAACTCCCCCTTCCTTCACGACCGCCCACACCTTCAAGATGACTTATTCCCTGTGTTTCTATACCTTGCTCTTACTCAAACTTTTTGCTCCATCCTGCCAACATACTGTAACTGGCCACGACTGCAGTGAAACAACTACATTGAGCCTAGGGCGTGACGGGTCACTAGGGCCCAGAAGCCAAGGGACTCTAGATACTCTGATGTGCATTTTGGAGATGTTTTTCAACCTTCTGGTCCAATGATGGCATGTATAAAAGCATAGACTAAGTAAAGAAGTTGTATTCAAGGCTTAAATGTTCAAAGTTGACAAAGAGAGTGTACCACTGCAATGCTATCATATATATAACCAACAAACAAATGCATATGATACAGAAATCAAATGTTGAAACAGTGCCCACCTCCTTATTCCACCCAAAAGACAGTCATCTTCTATGCAGCCCTCTGGTAGTAGATTGGGATGAAAGTGAAACAACAAATGGCTACACTCTATTTTACATCGTTGTTGTCATAAATATAAACAGCATGCATTTTCACCCCTGTCCACAAAAGGGAAGAACACTAATTCACCCACAGCATTTTTTGCGTTGTTGGCAGAAACCACAGTACCCGGAAAAAATACACAGGGATAAGAATGATACTCAGACTCCATACAGCATGAGCCGCAGCCAGACAACGAATCACTGTGACATGGCACTACTACTCACTGCACTATGGTGCCAATGACTGACTGTTTTCACTTTTAACCCTGCACAGACCTCCTAAGATAACCACTTATTGTGAACAGAGATGAAGGATATGCCTGTCAATATTTAGTGATTGCAATTCTTAATTTATCGGAAAACCACAAATGTTACATGAAACAGATTAATAAATGAAGAAAAAACAGTGAAAGTCTGCAGGGACAGTTGATAGCTCTAAGTATCTCCCAACACAATTTTACTCATACCATATCCAGAGTAAAAAAAAATCCAAATTGCTTCACTCATGTGCTTGCACGCAGGCACATCAGCGCGGGCGCGCGCACACAAACACACACACACACACACACACGACTCAGATTAATGACTGCAAAACATTAAACAGTAGGGGGATGTTCATACTTTAAGCAGTTGTAGCTGCCTTGTTGACTGTATACACCTCAGACATCTGAATGTAATAAAGAAAAATTGTATTTTTGCTTCACAATAAAAAGCAGTCACAGCTTGCTTCACCTAAATACACTTCAGACCTACAAAGACAGAACTACAAGATGGACCAATCATTTCATCCACAGACAACTCCCTACCCATACAAAATCCTGTTCAACCTTTCCAGGATAAAAAATATATAAGGTTACAATAATGTCACAGAAATTGTAATCACAACTTGTACTCCAGTTTGTATGAACTTTTGATAGAGGGTTCCATTAGAGCAGATATTTATGACTTTATGTTAGTGGAAAACACAGTTTTGGGTAGCGTATTGGAATACCTAAAATACACAGAGATTGTACCAACCCACCATTTTGACCCATAGTCTCTGCTCCTAATTATGCAGCTGAAGGTATTTCATTGTTTTTAGATTATTTGTTGAACCCAGTAGTTCAAAAATTAAATCCTATATTAAGGATTCTTGGGATTTTTTGGACAAGTTTAGAAGGTTTAATATGGATAACATATTTGACAGTGAAAAAAATTGTATTTTTACAGTTGACATTTGTTGTCTATTTACAAGTATCCCACATGATCTGGGGATTGAATATGTGAGACAGTACTTAAATATAATAATTATTTTTTGTTCAACAAAAATGTTTACAAACAAGTTAAGGGGGCAGCAATGGAGTCAGCAGCAGTCCCAGCTTTTGCTAACTTGGTTGGTGGGAACATCTGACATGGACACCCATTTTACCTTCATATAAAATAGCATTTTACACATGGTTTGTTGATGATTTGTTTTTTGTGATTAAAGGTAATAGTAACAGTGCTATCAACTTATTAGACATGATTAATGTTAAGTCCAATTTTTTTGTAATTCATTGTAGGCAACCAGAGGGTTTAAGTTAGATGCATTAATAACAGTCAAGTTTTTAGGAAAAGTACATTTGTTAATAGTCATTTACATTATTTAAGTAATCATCCTAGTTTTATTAAGAATAATATCCCTAGAGGCCAGTTTATAAGAGCTTCAAGGATGATAAATGATGCTGTTTTTGAGGGGGAAGTTAAATTTATTACTACTTAATTTGTACAAAGGGGTTACAATAAGGAGGTGTTAAGTACTATAGCAGATGAGGTTCGTAATAGGAGGACTACTGATTTTCAACCCATATCAAAATTTGGTTCCAATACTAAAAAGAAGCGAGAAGATGAGTTTGCAGATCACAGTATAGCTTGTTGTTTAGATATGAACATTGACAGTTTCAGCATCTCTTCCATCATCAAGAGAAACTGGAACATATTACAGGGTAGATTTGGTTAGAGTTTGAGGTAGTGTATACCTAGGTTTACTTATAGAAAAAGTCACAATTTAAAAAGATTTTTGCAAAACGATTCTTACAAGGTTACACCACTGAGGAAATTTTCAAATAGGAACCAAGGAATGTATAAATGTGGTACTTGTTCAGTGTGTAGGTATATTTTAGAATGTCCATTTGTTAATTTGAAACAGAGAAAACAATAGTTATTTCTGGTGTTTTCAGCTGTAAAACTGTAGGCATTGTTTATACCACTGTACTTTCTTATTGTGACTGTTTTTACAGGAAGTTTGGAAAAATGTGTTAAAGAACATTTACATTATACTAAGGTAAAGGACCAGAATAATGCTTTATATAGACATAGTTTAGTTTGCAAAAACTTTCTTTTTTCTATTCTTGAACAAGTGCCAAAGGATCTCAGACGGGGAAACTATAGGGATATAGTTGAGAAAAGGGAGATACTTTGGCAGTTAAAATTAAGGGCAGACAAGCTACCTAGAATTAATGAGACCATTAATCTAAAATGTTTTTTAGAAAAATAAAAGGGTGAAAGTTAATAAATTAGGTAAGGACAGATAAACTAATTTTTAATATACTGATAGCCTAATACCTACCTATGAACCTATCGGCCCAAGGGCCTACGTAAGCCTAGCCAACTATGTTCCCTGGCTTACGCCACCCAAGAAAGTTATTTTCCTGTGCCACTGTCGAGAAGAAACACAGAAGTGATCCCCGGAGTGTATTTCATATTTCCCATCCACTCATCAACATTTTTCTTGAAGAGTGCTAATGAAGAACTTTGCTTGACATAGATGGGTAGCCTGTTCCAGAGTATGGGAAGTCTCTGGGACAGTAATCTATCCCTCCAGCATGGCCTGTTTACTGTGGTGACAAGGTTTAGGTCCTTAGAGCATCTAGCTCGGAGGGATTGGGATTTCTTTAGGTGTAGCATGTCCAACAGCTCTGGGTTTGACATAGCTTTATATGCTTGGCAGAGATCACCTCGGAGTAGGCGATATGCTACGGAGTAAAGGTGGAGTTTTTTGAGGCAGTCAGTGTAGGGCATTTGTTTGAGGCCAGTAATCCTCTTTGTACTTCTGTGGCCTTTCCAGCTGTTGCAGATGTCTTGTGAGGTACATTCCAAAAGGGGCGTTATACTCTATAATGGGTCTAATGAGTGTCGAGTAGAGGGGAACAATGACCTCTTTTTTCCTGGATGAGAACCCTTTTATGATGAGGTGTGCCACATAGAAGGACTTCCTGACTACTGTGGCGATGTCACCATCAAAGGAGAGACTACTGTCCACCTGGGTCCCAAGGTCTCTTATCACGCATTTGGTGTTAAGTAGATTGCTGCCTATGTGGTAGTTCATGGGTACAGAGTTTTTACCAAAGGGGATGTCACTGCAATTTTTGGCATTGAGCTTGAGGCCATGGCTCTGACACCAGGCATCTGTCTCAGCGAGGCCCTTCTGTAGGATGTCCACATCATTTGGGGACTTGACTATGGCTCCTAGTTTGCAGTCATCTGCAAACTTCATTAGCCAGAGGCCTTCTGTGTTAGCCTGTACTTCAGAGAAATAGATACCAAACAGGAGAGGTCCCAGGACGGAACCCTGTGGTACTCCACTCGTCACTGCTTTGAGGTCATATTTGGAGTATGCAACTTTTACAGTGTGGTTCTGTCAGTGAGCCAGTTGGCAAACCATCTTGTGACATACGGATTTATACCTAGTTTAGTGAGTTTAGCTATAATTCCAGAATGGGGGATGGTGTCGAAAGCCTTGGTGAGGTCAAGATAGGCTGTGTGAACCACCTTACCCTCATCTATGGCTTTAGTGACTGCCTCAAAGAAGTCGATCAGGTTCAGGAGGCATGACCTGCCTTTCACAAATCCGAACTGGGTGGGATCCAGAGTTTGGAGGTTACCAATATCTTTGTTTATGAGTTCCATGATGATACGTTCCATTGCCTTGCAGACCAGGCATAAGTCAGGCTAATAGGTCTATAGTTCCCGGGATCAGTGGTGGCTCCCCCTTTGTGGAGTGGGATAACTGTTGCTGTGCGCCATTCAGTGGGCACAAAGCCTGATGCGAGGCTATTACTGAACATGGTGCTTAAGTGGGGAGCCAGTTCGTTCTGAAGTTCATGTAAAATGCAGCCTGGGATGTTGTCCGGTCCCATGGATGCTGTGTTTTTTGCTTTAGAGAGTGCAGCTTTTACCTGCGTAGTTGTGATTACAGGGACTCTGCATTCTTCCTGTATAGATATGGGCCATTTAGGGGGTGGGGGGGGGGTTAAGTTAGCACTGAACCTATCTGCCAGGATGTTGGCAATATCAGTTGGTTCTGTAATTTTCGTGCCTTTGTGCTGTAACTCAGAGCAGATCTGGGTGTTGCCATCGAGATTCTTGACATAGCTATAGAATGCTTTGTGGGTGTCCTTAGAATTTGTGGTGGTTTTCATAGCTAGCTTTGGAGGATCTTATAAGGGATCTCAGCTTCTTACTGAGGCTGACCAGGGAGCTCCTCCACTCATGGGATTTTACTCTCTTTTGCAACAGTTTCTTCCTTCTGTTGTACAGTTTGTTTATGGCAGAGGACCACCAGATTGGCTTCCTTTTTTTGGAGGATAGTGTCTTGGTTCTGTTTGGGATAGCATGATCCATGCACTCGTGTAAGTGCTTATAGAGTGCATTTGTGTAGGATTCAGCAGTTGTAACTTTATTGTCCATCTGCATGGGTGTCATGAAGTTCACCACTTCTGTCTTAAGCATGAATTTGGCTTTGGAGAATTTCTTTTTACTGTGGTTTCCTTAATGGGGGGTGGGGGTGGGATATGGATATCAAGGGTGATTAGCTTATGGTTGGATCGGACCAATAAGGAGTTGACTTCAGGTGTGGAACACTGGTCACTCATGTTGGCAATGACTAAGTCTAGGATATTGTTGCCCCTGCTGGGGGTGTGGATAAGTTGATCCAGGGCATTGGAGTTTATGAATTCCACAAAGCGTTGAGCTAAGGAGTTGGTACATGAGTAGTTTTCCCAGCTAATGGTGGGGTAGTTGAAGTCGCCCATTATTAGGGTGCTTGGTTGAACCCTAACATTTTCCAGTACATCAAGAAAAGAGGAGTGGGAATCCTGGGGCATGGTGGGGGATCTGTAGCAAGCTACAATTTGGATTGCAGTTTTTCCCAGAGTTATACTGGATCCCCTTAGAATGACACCAGAAGCTTAGCCAGCTGTTGAAGTCAATTATTTTGTCAGTGTACTGCGGTATCATTCTGGGCGATGGCAGAATGCTACTCAGGGCTAGGGTCATACCTGCCTGGGCAACAAGATCAGAGAGCTCCTCCATGTCTCTTTTCATGTAGTCCAGGAAGGTACGTCTCAGGTCATTCACACCAACATGGACAATGACAGAGTCATATTTGTACTTGTTGTGGAGTGACCTGAGTGCGTGGGTTTATGTGGTGGATCCTGGCACCCGACAAGCAGCTGACAGTAACCTTCTCCTTGTTTAGCCTGGTGAGTGGGACATCAGTGTGCCTGACTATAGAGTCACCTATGACTAGTGTGTTGATTAAAAAAAAAGCCACTGTTGTTTTTACATTTTTATTTGTGGATGTATATTTTGTTCTGATGAAGTCTTTTATAGATGAAAGCAAAAAATAAAGATTTTTAACACTATTCCTCCAGTTGGTCTTTGTTTCTTCAAGTCTGGGTGGAGTTTTATTGAGTTGGTCTGCCTATTCGTTTGGGGATAGCTTTGGTTTTTGTTTTTTCTTTTTGGCGAGGGCTGGCAAAATCAATGCACCAGTCTCCAAAGATGAAGGAGTTGAAGGGGAAGTCAGTCAGACAAGTGATGGGTATGAAGTCTTTTCTCTCAATTAATTTTGCCTTCTTAAGTTTCTTGACTTTCTCTAACTTCTCCCACTGAACTCTTAATTTTTTCCCTTGACTTCTTCTATAAAGACTTCAGCTTTTTCAGGAGAAATTAAGACAGCATCACATGACTTCAGATTTTGCTGTCTTGTCTGCCCAAAATTCTGTTCAGGCAGCAAACAGGATAAACACGCTGAATAAAAAAATTTAAGGGCTATGTGTTTACAGCAATAACATTTGTATATGGGCTCTGACAAGTCAAACCTTTTCATGTAAAGAAATGAAGTTTAGAAAAAAAATAAACACAATGAAAAATAGTCACTGAAATAAAAGTACAACCTGATGCAAAAAAGGGAGCCGCACACACAAACAAGCCTTCAATGATTTGTGCAGTAAATGAAAAAAAAAAAATCACTAGTTTTGCAATCTCAAGCTGCATAAAAATTAAAGACGAAAAAAAAAAAAAAAAAACCTCATGTCATCATTTACATTTACTGCAACTGCTCTCAAAAATGTCAAAAAAGATCCCAAGGTTGACAATTAAAAATAAATACAAGTACAGAAAGAGTGATGTTACAAGTTAGGAAACCATTCTGGATTAGCACACGGACAGTACAGATGATTATTTTATTTATTCTTTGCTGACTGGGTTAGTCCCACCAGGTTGGTGGCCTCTCTCTTCAAGGGAGATGGTATCTATACTACCAGAGAAAATTTGGCTGTGGCATCAGAGAACCTTGCCAGCTCTTTTCAATAGTTGCGGTGGGATCTTTTACATCCACCTGAGCTACCAGCAACCAAACAGAAGTGACCTTGGCTTGACATCTCATCTGAAGGGTGGACTTCTGATCAAAATCAGCTTTTTGTGTGTTCACAACATCGATGCTGAGAAATTCACCTTGAAAGCGAAGCTCAAGAGGTGAATCTTGGCATCCATGTTGATAACAGAAAGTTGGTAGTGATCAGATACCGGATTCTTTATTCCTTACTGTGCATAGAGTGTTATCTGCTCCATGTACTACTTGTTATAAAAGAGAAAGAAAAATATACAACCATGAAGTTTTACTTGCTTTCAAAGTATCTGAAAACTGATAAATCACTTAGACATGGAGAAATGCGAGTACCCCTCAGTAGACGTAAAGGCCTTAAAAACTGTTAACAGTCTTCACTCTGCCACAATTTTTGTTTATAAGTGTAACAGAGCAAAAAAAAAATCTAACAGCTATTAAAAGCTGTTTTACCTTCTGCCGCTTGTCTTTGCCAGCCAGTAATGTCCTCCGATAATTCCAAGTGGAAGATCTGATCTAAAATGTGCTCAAGTATCCTTAACAAGCTTTTGTTACACACCCTTAAAAGAGGAGAGCAAATCATGCATTTGTAACCATAAAGAACACATGAAAAAGCCAACAGTGGAAGTAGAAGGCTGAAATCTAATTGAGGCATACAGTATTCTGTTCTTGTCTCAGGTATCCTTTTAACACTGATATCATTTAAAAAAAATATCCATGTGATTAAAGGAAAGATGCAGTAGTTATATCTTCTATAAGTGCAATTTTGGATGGGATAACATGCTACAAGGAAAGAACTTTTGCTTTAACCAGTGCTGGATGTGAGGGGATGACTTTGGTTCATTAAAGTGATTTCCCACCATTTTGTAGTCTTAACTTTGCACCATAGCATGCGGTGCAAAAACTGCTAAACAGTACCTTTACTCACAGGGAGCATTTTCTTGTTGCATTTAAAAAAGAAAGTACTTTTCAAAACCATGACTTCCATACACTGATGTCACGGAGTAAAAACAGTCAGCTCTAATCTTAGTGGTATTAGTGTGAGAAGAAGGTGCCCCATTAAAGTCTATGGATGCAGCACACGTCACCCCCAGGTGATATCACAGTAGTACATATTAAATTTATCTGGGCCATGGTCTAATAACAAGTTTATGACAAGTATAAAAATGCATCATGGCACTTGACTCACCAAATGCCACAATATATATCTAAACAGCAGAAAATCACTTTAAAGTCAAGATAGAGCTGTTTTATCTCTAATCATATGTCCATAAAAGTGAAAAAAGTTGTAGCCAAGAATTTTCAAACTGTACATCAACGCCCAAATTCAGTCTCCCAATAACAAGCAGGGGCATGTTGCTTGAAGGTATATCTATTCAATACTTAAAAAAAAAAAAAAAAAAAAGCCAACCAGGCATTCTTGGGAAAAAGCCATTTAACACAATCTGTAAAGCAATAATAAATACACCAATGCTTTTAAAAATTAAAATTCTTGCATGTCTCACTGAACACAACACACGAACTATTTTTAAAAACTGCATGCCATGAAATATGTCTGGCTTTACCCTATACAATTAGTACCTGACATGCCAGCAACAGAAAGCGTGATTAGTCACTACGGAAGAATCATTCTGAATTCAGGAAAGGTGGCTGTTTAACTTTTAAATCCAGTGCCCAAGTTAAAACTTTACAACTTTATCACCTGCACAGAAACCGATGGGTTAGGAGGTCAATAACATTATTCAGCAAATGACAAATTCCCACTTATCTGCTTTCTGCAAGAACACAAAGAAAAGTGCACTTAAGTGCATGAGTGCATCAGGGGCTTCTCGGAATCATTACTTCTGAGTGGGTTAGAACAGCTGTTTTGGGAAGTACGGACTCTGATTCAGAAGGATGAACCAGAGAATCAGCTTTTGCAAAAAAGGCAAATTACATGGGGAAGAATGTTACTGCTGCTATTAAATGGGGCAGGAGGCAGAAGATGTTTATCAAAATAAAGAATATGTCACAACAACTTTATTTATAGACACTACTATGATGACAGGCCATATGAAAGTAAGTGTTGTCATCCAGCATCACATTTGAGTGAATTCAAGGAAGGCATGGTTAATGAAGGTCTAATGTGAGTTCTGGTTTCTACAGAGAGAGAGACTGACTAGAAGATGATGTCAGCATAGAGAACACCTAGTCAGAATATGGTGGCCAATTCTCCAGCTTTTAAGCCGACTGTGTTAAAAGATATCCACATAGAGAAACATCAGCTTTTAGCAACTGTAGAGAGGAGGAGTGTACTTTGGAGACATGTAGTATGCCTTTTCCCTAGACACTTCCTATTTTACATGTTGAAGATGAAAGAACGTTTCAGTAAAAATAGATTTAATGACACTTGAAAATGTGTGCTCTATATTACTGCCTGGGCAGTTCAAGACTGCATTAAAAAGGCACAGGCTGCACTTTTAAATCTCAGATCTGATGGGCCCTAAAAGGCATGGACAGTTAATATAAATAAAGACAATGACATCTGGTTAACATGACACATTTTCTGGTTCATTAACATGAAAGTACAGCACATGGCAAGTTAAAAGGTTCATACATAACTTTGGAGCACATTTTCACTCAGTTTATTAAACTGTTCAGACACATTTTTCTGGGCTGTATGTACACTAAAGCTTGTTGGGAAAGTCGGTGTTAAATTTTGAAATGGTGGGAACCGATGTTTATGAAATGTGTATCATATTTTTATTCAACAAACATACAAAATATCTGCTTAATGCTAATATGTATACTTTTACTTTTTAGTAAGACTTTTCATCACCCTTGGACTACTTTGAAATGTTTTGTTGAAGATAAATGAAAGCATACAGATGAATAGGTACATTTATTTCTACTACTTCTAATTATTAATGTTGTTGTTATTATTAAGTGATTACACTGAGCCATCCTTGGATTCCACTAACATATACAAATGTTTTGTCCTTCCATGACGTATTAAAGTGTAACCAGAAGTGAATGTGGTAGTACAGTTATTTCCTGTACTAAACCCCACAGCATATAATCCATTCACCTCTGAGATCATATGCATCTGTCTGTTTCAGTATTCCCTAGACCTGCACCTCCACAACCTCATGTGCTCAATCACCCAAAGCGTGTGCATGTACACACACCTACCACTTTCTTTCTCTCCCTTCCACCTTTTAACTTTCAATCATGCAAAGAATGCACTCTGTTTTTGTTTGACCACGGATCTGAATCAGAACCTATAATTAAATCCTCTCATCTCACTAATGAATACACAAATGCTTCCTTTATCTTACTAATCCTTTTAGTACAGTATTTTCCATTATCTTTGCAGTCTCCAGTATCCTTATGGCATCCTGGCTGATATTGAAAAGTGTTCCTCAATCTTTCCCCTACTATCTTCTCTTGAGTTTCTGATATGTCATACTTTTTCTGACATCTTTATCTCTTCAGATAAAGCAAAACATTTAATGAAAGAGACAAAAACACTTCTCTTTCAGTGGGATCAGATCTAGATCTTTACAAAACTATGTCTATCTCTGGCTTCCTTAGGCACGAACTGCTAACTCCAATATGAACTCTACTTTAAAACTGCAGTTCATCAATACCTACTTTTCTAGAAAAACATAAAGGTACTTGGGCATCTGATTTTGAATCATTTTGATCTTCAGAGTAACAGTACATAAGTACCAACTATGGTTGATGACCATCTCACATCCACAAGTGTTAGCATAAAGTACTGTGCAACCCATTTTATCAGAACCACTCTACGTGTATTAACGTCGGGTGATTTCACTGCTCCAGTCTTCAGTGTTTTGGAGTTACTTATTTTAAGTTAGGGGTGCTGGAGCACTGATACTAGCTGCTGCTGGTGGGGGTATTACCATACACCTAAAACACCTTTTTGCTTCTTTTTCAGTCCTACAGTTGCTCCTCCTTTAGCAGGCATGCTGCAGGAGGCAGTGAGATTGCATCATGATCCGTCAGTCTGGCTTATCCCCCCACATACACTAGGGTGAAAAGAACTGGAGGTTTGTCCTTGGCCACAAAACTATCAGCCTTTTCCTCCTCCTCAACTATATTCAAAACGTTTTCGCCACTGTTAAGAAGCAGTAGCTTCCTCAGACAGAATTGTCTGAGGAAGCTACTGCTTCTTAACAGTGGCGAAAACGTTTTGAATAAAGTACGTTTACTTTATTTTGGTGCTCTGTGCTACATTCCTTTTTTTGCGTTTACCAGTTTGTTCATTTCCTTTTGTTGTCCTCCTCAACTATAGCAGCTTGCATCATGCTGAGCAGCTTGGGGCTTTTTTCTTATCCCCAACTTTCTTCTCCCAGTGTGCTAATATAGATACATCTGGTATGTCTTGCTGGGTGATAATGGGGAGTGGCATGAATGAATGCTCAGCCCCAGAACTATAAGATGCTGGCACCCTCTCTGCCCCTCCCAGCCTAGGCATAATCCCTCTTAGCACCGGCCTCTGCCAGAGCTCAAAGGAGGACTGCCTTCATGTTCCTTCCCCTCCAACACATGCATGACCACTCTTCCTTACCTTGCTCAAGCTAATTGAACTCTGGTCACCTGGGCTATAGTCAGGACTTTATCCCTCTATGTCAACGGCAAGTCAATAATTTTGATCAGTTATTTTAATGAAAAGAATTTCAGTCCTTTGTCTTTCCAGCCTAAAGAGTATTTAGCAGAAATATTTTTTGAAAAACTTACAGGGACCCAAGCAATCTTTTGCACAGCTGGAAGCACCCAACAGTCGTGTCACTGCTTAAGTGGATTTAATGTAGAAGAAATTAACAAAATGATCTGCTCTAGGATGGATACATTATTTATGGGGATTCACAATGCCCCCCAAGTATGCAAGAAGAGTAAATCAAAGAAGCATGGTGAGTTACAAATATATTAGTCTGCATTTTTGCATCTATAAAATATATTACTCTGCATTTTTCCATCTTTAAAAAAGGGAGCCAAAACAATTACCACCATTGAAGCCTTTTATGAAAGCTACACAACTGCAAAAAAAAAAACATTTCAATGAATAATAGCAGAGTGGGTTATGAAGATACACTGCTAATCAGAAACCGCTTTTATATCTCGGTTTGGTTTTACAATTGAACATTTCACAGCACCTGCCATCAATAGCCAGATTTCCCAGCAATCCTTCCCTATACTTCCCTTCTGAAGAATAGATAGGCTGTGGTTGAAGGGTGCAGTTGCCCAGGCCGAAGGTGGAAGTGGAAGTGATTTGTAGATGCTGATAAGTTGCTAGTTTAACACCCACATTTACTTCTCTTCCAGCATTTGTGAATGCAGGTACAGAAATAAATTCCAATGCAGCTTCTGCAATCAGGACTGAATTGCTGGCTTTATTGCTATTTACGTGGTTTAATGTTTAGCAATCTACTTTCTACAAGTGCTACAACAAGTTTGCGACATTTTCTTTCGGTTTTGCTCTTCACGTAGATGATTGGGGTAGGTGCTCCCTCCATTGGAGAGAAGTGAGGAGTGAGGAGTGTAAGCGTCAAAGAATGAATCGTTTCTGTTTTTTGGGCCTCAGTGATAGACTGGGAAGTAGCATCGGACACTAGAGCAAAAAGTTACAGTGATACGAAGAATCTTCCTCACAGCCCAATCTTGCCACTGATTAGGTGGATTTAATGTAAAGGAAAGTAAACAATCTCCTTCTCCTGACCATGTACTCATTGAAATATCAGACGGTACTATATTAATCAGTAACTTATTCCAACATGTCACTAGAACAAGGGCCAGAAGACTTGGGTAAGCTTTGCTGGTTTGTAAGCATAATCTCAAACAACGTTCTGAATACTGCATCCTTACTCGATCTACCTCTCTCATTCACAGGTCATTCTTAACCATCTGTAGGCTACTGAGTACAAGTTTACCCTGCTCTGTCTGGTATCAGAGGAAGCTGTCGCACACACATTTTCAAGTGCAGTATTAAGGAGTGAGTTAACCTTACATTTAAATCACAGCTTTTTGAAAAATAATCAGCTTCAATTGTTCACAGCAGTCCCACTGTTTACACTGGGGGGTCACTTTCTGCCTCTGTTACGCAACTATGGAGCTCTTTTATACAAGTGTTTGCACCATTATATGGGATTGCTTCCTCTGCAAAAAAAAAGGTTTTAGTGTATTGTATTTTGTTCAATGTAAAAAAAAAAATCAACAACTGTAATTCACAGCACAGCAGTTATAGCTAATACAGGTAAAACAACATAGTACATATTAGTCACTGTACCTGTTATTTTTCTAAATAAACCCACCAAATTATCTCAGGCTTTACGATACTGCTACAGTTATATGAACAAAATATTTCCCAGTACTCTACATATGTTCTTATCACTGTGTTACACAACTGTGTCAAGACACTGGAAGAGCTGTTCATAATAAGACACTCGATTTAATGTACTGACTCAAAGCATGACGCTATATTTGGAACAAACATTGTAATACCTGTGCCAAGATTTTTCAGACTAGTTAACAAATGCTTCCTACTGTCAGCTAGTGAACAGCCAACCTCAAAATCATGCTTTCTAAATTCCATTTTAAAGGGTTTTTTTTTAATGTAGGACAGTGTTAATATTCCCAAGTATATTAAATCTAATTAACTCTGTAAAGTGTCAGCATCAGTTCAATTGGCGACAGCTATACTGAGCTTATGGACATCAGTAATATTGTTGATGTTTACTTCAGAGTTAACTGGTTAAGAACCTAATTTATACATACTGAATAACACTAAGAAGGTCACTTACTCAGAGCAATGAAAAGCTGCATGTCACCATGGTGGGTCTCACACAGATAAAAGATTAAATGAAACACAGTACACTGAGTACTGTAAAAACAAAAATGTAGTTAACCTTTAGGAGGTTCCTAGGTTACTACATAAAGGATACACACTACTGTAAATACAACAATGCAGTTAACCTTTAAGAGGTTCCTAACTTTATGATATAAATGACACAGACTTCTACAAAATCAGCACAGTTAACCTTCAAGCATTTCCAACTGTGAAGTCTTATTTTCAAAGTTAACTCAAGAGTCACGTCAGTAGTCTAGGAACCTTGATAAACTAGGATTACTGGTGTTTTACCAAAAATTATTTTATAAAAAGTCCTAGCCACTGCAATGCAGTTAAAACAAAGAATGGGAAGAAAAAAAGTGGAGACGTGCTTACTTTATACACTGAAACTTACTTGTCTGGATTCTTCACCTCCTTGGGCTCAGGACTATGCCAGGCATGCTTGTTAAATATTATTACACTGTTTTGACTATGTAAATAAGTACAGAAATATGATGACAAAGTGTAACTTTTTTGGCAGTTAATTTCAGTGCATATAATCTGGCCATAGACTACCAATCAGTAAATCAGGGAGTCATCCAAAATGTTACTTTACAGATCCCATGCCTCCTAAGGTGCCTCATTCCTGCTTAACCGAGAAGAAAAAGCCTGAGCAGTTAATCAGGCAAAATAAATAAATAAAATAAAAAAAGAAAAAAGAAAATATCGACCTGCAAGGAGAGAGTATAAGTAAAACTTTGAGGCATCAACATTTGTGGGCACCATTACTGCTTGTTTAGAACTACACATGCATAACTGAAATACTTTGATCATTAATTCAATAAACAATGAGGCTTACATTAGAAAAGCCTGAGGTGGTTTATCTTATTCATTCCATGTTTTACACAGCGTCGATAACCGTAGCTAAGACTGCACAAATCCGCTTATTTATTCATTCATTCATTTACTGGAGGGACATGCCTCAACATGAACTTCCTTCCATTCAGTCATGTTTCAGCTAAAGGCTATGACAACATCCACACAAATACAGAACGAGTTTGTTAAAAATAAACACAGTACAGTACACAGACCAGTGCATACAGCTGCTACAACTGTAGAGATACAGAAATGACAACCGCAACTTAGAGTTATACACCTAAACCTGAATATATGAAAAACAGATACCAAAGCATCGTAAAAGGACAATATGTTAACCAATTTATGACTACAAATTAAAGTAGTATTCAGCTATTCAATCAGGAAATTGCATAAAAACTGTCGAAAACAGAGAAATTAGAAGCATTCTTGAAATCCCATAGTAACTCTCCAGAAATATGAGGGCAGACAATTGCAAGATTCATTCACCTGCTCTGGGACTTGACTCGTACTCCTGCAAGAAGGGCAATGACAGCTGCTTCTAAGCAGAAATAATAGCGTGATTAAGCAGTGCAGGAAGTATGGCAGACAGAGGATAAAATAAACTGTTTATATCATAACACAATTCTATTTCAGTGGGTTGGCATCGTCAATGATAACACCAGCAATGATGGCTACTCCTTTTTAACAGAGTAATAAACCTTGTACACTTTATCTAGGCTTATCTGACATCCAAAGTTTCCTGTTGGAGGCAGAAGAAAAAGATTTTACACACACAAAGCACTCCCTCTGCAAGGTCTATTCTTGCTTCTTGAGTGAGAAAGTGAACACTTGTAGCAAATCCAAGCTGAAGTATGCACTCCAGTCACAATCTGCAAAAGGAACTTCTGGCCTTGTTTACATTACGTGACAATGATAATTAGAACATGTTACACTAAAATTTATCTGTCTATATTGCTGGAGCTGATATGTGTTCACAACAAGTAAAAGTACGCTAACAAGGAAAGTAAAACACGTCACTGAAGCTGGGACTTCAGTATTAAAAATTGGTATAATGCTACTGGGGCACTCCTGTATGTACATTGGCTCAGGTGTTGAAGTGGAAATACAGAATAAGCCTTGGGTGTTGGAAGCCAGCTGAGTCTAACACTGCAGCCTATGGGGACTATGGATGTCTCCATGAAACTTAGGGTAGGGAAAAAATGCAGTGCATTCATCCTGTTTCTTCACTGCATATTTACAATTAATCTGAAGGCAAACTTACAAACATGATCCCTGTTCTGACAGACAACCACATACATATCTTTACATACTGTAGTTAACCCTGCTTGAGGCACAGATTTGTGAAACAGAATAGCTAGCCCAAGCAGGATTGAAGGATGACACTAACAAGCAGAGATAAGTCATAAGCACATTAAGAAAAATTTATACACAGATGCAAAATGTATTTCATGTAATTTATGTTTCCTTTGTTGACTGGTTTAGTCCTACTAGGCTACTAGCCTCTTTTCAGAGGATACCTGAGGTGGTTCTTATACTACTAGGGGAAATTTGTCCAGGACATTTGGTAACTTCCTTCTACTCCTTTTGATAGGTAATGTGGGATCGTTTAGTCTAACAACTCAAGCAGATGGGCCTCAGTTTAACATTTCACCCGAAGGGCAATTTACACAGGAGTGCAGCATCCCCTTCACGCTGCATTGCAGTGTCAGGACTCTATTTACCTGTTGTGGGAATAGAACCCACAGCCTTCTGCACCAAAGGTGAGTATGCTACCTGTTGCATCACTGAACTGAAAGCAAAACACATACAACAACTGTTCTTAGGTGACACAAGGTACTTGCTGCTGGTACGTAAAGTAACCATCATCTGTGGACAGCTAAGGTAAGATAGCAAATCAGTAAGCCTACTGCTACTGCATAATACTTCCCCTAACTACTCCTGTTAACTGTTATTTTATTAAAGCACTCATGCATGTAAGCATTCCCTGCAGATACATAGGTGGAATGCATTCACAAAGAAATTTCGATTTGCATTATTCTGATTAACTCATTACATTACATTTGCACTTTTCTTTAGTTTGCAATGAGATGAAAAAGAAAGATGACAAATTCCATAAAGACTTCAATAGTCTTACCTCGTAAGTTATCTTCAGTAAGTCCTGTCAAGTCCAATCGAGGAACTTCAGGAAATAAATTCTCATCCAGAAGGCTAGTATCCTGGATTCTTTGGCTCTTCAATGTGTCTTGGCTGCTCTGTTTCTCCTGAATCTTCATCTTGGAAATCTGAAGTAATAAGGCAAAAACACAGCAGTTGCTCAAACTCTTCAATGTTACAGCTGTACAATAAAAACATTACTTCCACTTACAGGCTGGCTTCTTCAGTTCCAAGCTCGGTGACCCCAAAATAAAAACTAACAACTCATGTCAGCAAAAATATCCTTCCATCTGTTATGTGAACTTTTTACACACCACTACTCTTCCCAGCAGCTCTTGAACCTGTTTTTGTTGACAACTGAAGCCCAGAGTCATCGATTACTTTCACTGTGGAGCATGATCTATGAGAGAAACAGCAAATCCAGGCAGTCTGTGTTACTACACAGCCAGATGCAGTTAGAAACGTATAAACACAAATGGTTGAAAAGGGAGTGCCACAGATCGCATGCTACTTGTCTTACATCCGTCCTTGTTAAAAAGCCTGTGCAGAAGCACAGAGTGTACGCAAACACATGCCGAAGAAAAAGGCTTGCATCAGTTAGTGAGGGCCAGTCTGAGCTGCCTGCATGTACTGTGCTCTCCAATGCCTGTTCTGTAGCTGGGCGTTGGGAGCTGTGCTATTTATGGAGGAGCTCTGGGTATTACAGCAGTGTTAAAGAAATCCAACAGGCTCTGCTGCAACAACAAAGCAGTGTTGATATGGGGGGGTGCAGGCAAAACATAGCAAATGTCCTGCTTATTCTTACTGAGTAAAGGAAGCTTTTTTGTTGGTAACAGAGGAAAAAAAGACAGGAAAAACTTGCTTCAAAACCTAGTAGAATTTTCACAAAAATATTGTTAATAAATATAGTGGGTTCTGCATACACATACTGAGGAGTGAATCTCTTTTTTGTCAGATGGCTCTATAAACCCGCAGAATAGATTTTCTAATGCGTACATTAGAAAAGCCAACAAAAACTAATTATGTCAATACAACAGCTTAATTATGACACAGATGTGATCAGCGCTTTGATGCAAAGCGACTGTGGAAAATAAAAGGTGACTTAAAATGAATCACTGCCAATCTATTGAAGGTTACCAGAATCATATACATCCTTTAACAGGTAATCTGTTTTTAAAGACTTACTAACATTAGAGGGTATTTTGTTGTGAGACAGACAAATCTCTGCTAGTAACCATTCTGTGTTCTGGTACTTTATATCTTGCCTCTTGTAATTCTGAAGCACACTTGTGACTGTGTGCAAACATTCTTGTCATTTAGCCTACCACTCAACAGCAGCACCTTATAAGTCATGTTATTCAAATTACGAAGTGCCACTATATTCCGAATGTGCTGTTCACTCAGAATATATATCTATGTATAAACACACACACACACACACACACACACACACACACACACACACACACACACACATGCACAGTGTTACTTAATTCAGCCTGGCTTTCTGAAACTGAGGAAGAAAGTCCTAATTATGACAACTCAGCCTTGCTCAGTAGCTTGGGTACCATAGCACAAAGGCATGGCAGGAAAATGGTCCAACACTGCAAAGAGGACACCTTTGAAAGAAAAGCAACAGTCAGGACATGCACTTGGCCTCTGTCAAGTCAAACATGTGGCAATCTTCATGTGACATGTTAGAACGTGCACCTTCTCAGGGGAAGGCACGACAGAACCTTACATTTAGGAGTGTGCATGTACACTACAAAAAATGCTACAGTCCAATACACCTAAAAGCGATGGCGGGCTGCTAGGATAATGGTCTTCTGTGACCAGAGACTGCTCCACTGGGGAATAGTGTGTCTGGTTCATTGCAAGAAGGCTGATGACTGGCAGGTAACAGGGAAAAAAAGACTCAAAAAAAGTCTTAATTAGGGTAGAGCCTTAAGTCCTTTTTCAGCCACTACTAAATAAGGCTTATTTATCACACTGCTTGACAGAATGAAGTAGAAACTCAAAACACTCAGTAAACATAACTGTTCTACTGACAACGGAACAGTACAACTATTTAAGAACTTATCATAACAGCAGATGTCCTACTGATCACTACTGCAGTATTCTTAACTAGTGGGTTATCACAGCTGATGTCCGGCTGGTGTACCAAAGCTTTAACTTCCCAGGATCGTATGTACAACATATGACCTCAGCTTGCAAGTGCTGGGGTATACAGTCAAACATACAAGCACAATTCCTTAGACTAGGCCAGCAGCCTGAAGACCTGTGAGAAAAAATCAGTAACCTAGGAGGGGTGAAGCATTAAGTGGCAGGAAAGCCTCCTTGTTCTCAGGTATTGTCCATATGCTGGAAAAAAAGGAAGACTGGAGAGAATTAGAATTAGTAGTAGCCAGGGTGGGAAGGAATACTGCAACAGTGATCAGAGGGACATATACTGCTATAGTAAGTTCTTACACAACTGTACTATGTCCTGAATGAAATCATTGTTGCACTATTCTTAAACAGTGGGTGATTCCCACGGAGGAAACAGAAGGGTAGATATGCATAATAAACAGCAGAGTTATACAGGACAGACTTGGCAAAGGCAGCTCTACATCTAGAAAAGGCATCAATCCTGTAATGTTTAGTGAAGGTATGTACAGTAGACTTCATGCTTCCAGTATAGCCCTGGTATCCACCCCTTTGTAAAAGGGCCCAGAGGATGCTACTGCCCTGGTAGAACGAGCTGAGGATAAGGAACTTGCCACACAGGAAATAACAAAAAGAGATGGCCTAAGATCCAGCTTGCAATGCTTTGCTTAGATAATAGTTGACCCACTTTAGAGTCCATTAATGAGACAAACAGTTGTTCAGACTTTCAGCTGGATTTGGTTTTGACCAGGTAGAATCTTAGTTATCTGTGAATGTCTATAGAACATAGGGGCCTTTCCCCATAATTCTGTGGATTGGGAAAGAAGGTAGGAAAGGTGTATGGTCTGGCTGAGAGATAGTTCGTTCACTACTTTTGGCATGCGTAATGGGTTAGCCCTCAGGGTCACCATGCCCTTGTGACAAATAAGAAAGGGGGGAATGGCCATTGGTGCCTGCAGCAAGAGCCAGAAGGAGGACAGTTTACCAAGTGCATAATTTGAAACTTGCTGATGCTACTGGTTCAGAAGGGAGCAAAATAAGCTTTTCCAGCACAGAGTTGAGGTCCCACGGAGGGTTTATGGGTATCCTCAGAGGTCTCAGATGCAGAATCAATGCAGTCTTGGATAAAATGGGAGGTCACTAGCAAAAATTTTTTTTCCCTTTCTGGGCCTTTAAAAAAAACGACTGAAATTAGAGACAGTAGAGAAGACAGAGAGGAATTTCCCTGTCCACTGAAAGAGGCAAGCATCTGTCCCCCAGTCTAAGGGGCAAGGGCCTCTGGTGCAGAAAAAGGGAAGCTTTGTTGGTTTCTGGGGCAAACAAATCTATCTAAGATGTGCCCCAACGATGAAGGACTGTCCAGGAAAACTTGTTTGTTCAGAGTCCATTCATGGAGTTCCTTCAAAGTCCTGCTTAATGTGTCTGCCAACACATTGTTTTGTGGTGGGATGTATGCGGCAGCTATTAGCAACATACTATCTAGTTAGCAAGATCCCTGGCTCTATGTGCTAATCTGCATGGTTGGAATGATCTGGTTCCCCCTTGCTTGATTATGTACTGCATGACAGTTCTGTTGTTTGTAAACACTCATAGGGGGAGACCTGGTTTCCAGGCATGAGAAAAAACTTGGAAAAGTATGGATGAGGGTCCACATCTCCTTCAAGGTAATGTGTTTCCTTAGTACGTTTGGCTGGCATCTACTCAGCACTTTGTGGATCCCTGTCAAGGCTCCGCGTGCCTCATTCAAAGCATTTGTGCTCTGTTCCTGAACTGGAGCTACAGGAATGAAGAGGAGTCTTGGTCTGAGTGTCACCTGGCTCTCCCAGCATAAGAGTTTCCTTCTGAGACAAGGTAATAGAGGGATCACTGTGTCTAGAGTGTGAAGGTGTTGAGACCAGTGTTTTCAGTGCCACTGGATTTTTCTCATATGCAGTTTGGCTACAAGAAACACTGGGTTAGGAGCTGCCATGAATCCCTGCCCCATTAAGATCTCCCTGGCTAAGCACTGGTTGAGGAAGGCAAGGTTGTAAAAATAGTCTGAAAGGCTCATCACTTTCTCCTGAGGCAGGTAGGCCTGTGTCTTTTTTTGCATCCAGTCTGCAGCCCAGAAAAAGTAGGTCCTGAGCTGGTTACAAGGGGGATTTTTTAAAGCTGACTGTGAAAGCCAACTGTGAGAGGAAGATGAGGATGAACAGAAGGTGCTTCAGAATAATCCGTGGTGAGGTAGCTTGGACCAGCATACTATCTAGGTAGGGGAAAAAAACTGGAATCCCTGGGTTTGATAGAAGGCAATCACTGGTGAAAAACACTCTGTGAAAACTCCTGGGGCTCTGGAGAGCCCAAAGACAAAACAGTATACTGAAAAGTGAGATGACCCAGAACAAAACTCGAGAAATCTCTTGCGGGGGGGGGGGGGGTGTTTTGTTTTATGAAGATATACAGCTTTCATATCTACAGACACCAGAAAGTCCTGAGGCAGTATGAAAGGCAGAAATGTGTGCGTAGTGAGAGCATTTTGAAGGCTGACACTTTTAAAAAAGTGTTTTGTATAGAAAGATCCAGTATGGGTCACTAATGCCTCTTCCTTGGCACTAGGAAGAGGCTGGACTACAATCTCTTTCCCACAGACTATTGGGTCACATGTTCTATTGTGCCTTATGCTTGGAATTCTTGTAGTATGGGTGGAAAAAGATGAATCTGGTTGTGGGTAGGGGGGAGGTACATCTTTTGGTCCATCCACGACAGGGCACAGCATAACCCTTTTTATGATGGAAAGAACCCATTGGTCTGTGGTAATTTTTAAAAGGTGGCAAAGGTTTGTGTGAAACCTTTTGAGAGGGACATTGTCTGGGCTTAAGGGCAGGTGGCAAAGAATTCTGAAGGTGGTCACAGAGATTTGTTTCTCAGAGGAAGGCATACCAGAGGAATCCTTCTGTTTTTTTTTTCTAGCAATCTCCTTTTGGAAGCCCTCCTCTGTTTCTGGCTAGATCTAGGATCCCTTCTAACACAAAAGGTGAGCTTGGCTGGAAAATTCTTCTGGTACCTAGGTACAAAGGTTAATGAAAGCTGTCGGCAGTCCTTCATGTTTTTCCTTGTTCCAGAAGGTTTCTGAAAAGGTTAGCTGCTCATGGGACAAATGAGAAGTTCTTGTCTAAAGAAGAATCTACAATTACTGCTTTAAAGTCTTCAAGCAGATGTTGACTGTGTAACCATGCATACCTACAAATGATGGAGCCAGTGGTCACTGCCCTGGATGAGGTCCCTACAGTGTCACAACTAAACGTAATGCTGTGTCTGGCTACTTGGACAGCTTGACTAAGTAAGATCAGCATTTGCTGTTTACAGTCAGTTCCTTGTGGATCCACCAATACCTTGTTTATGTAGTTGAGAATGGATATCAAATACTTGGTTATCTGGGTTTGGTAAATAATAGCCCTAAATACCAAGGTAAAGGAAGTATAAACCTTTTTACCTCACCTATCCATAGCCCTGCTATCTTTGTCAGAAGGGAGGGCACTGGCATTTGGAAGGAACTTTGAAGGTTTATCAGAAGAAAGAGATACTGCAGAGGGCTCTACTACAGAGTTTTTAAACAAGAACTTAAGATCATCAGTAACCTTATAGACTCAGTATGGCATTTTGGGGGCAGGATACTAGGATGCTGTGAATCTGGGGCAGCTGAAGAGGACTGAAGAGCATCTACAAAACCATCAAGAACTGGAGGAACAGGGGAAGGGGCTGGAGAACCCATTTCTCAGAGTTTACAGTTTTTTTTTTCTGGACCTCTGTGATCTGCCTAGACTCCCACTCAAAGTGCTTCATCATGTTTAAGATCGTCACTCCAAAGAAGGGTTCTTCCACAGGACATTCAGGTGAAATGGAGTTCTCCATCATCAGATGGAACTTGGCTAGGAGAATGGATTTCAGATGAGTAGGCAAGGGAACATTCAAAATCAGAAACCTCCTCATCTTCAGAGGAAGACAAAACCATAACAGTCTGTTGAAGAGTAGGGGAAAGGGGTGGCAAGAAACATATGGAGGCTTCAGGGCCAAAAAAGTCTTGAAAAGACTCTGGCAGAAATCTATCCATTCCTACTTGGGGGGGGGGGGGGGGGTTATATGCTTAGTTTTCTGGCATTTCTTTTTTGGCATGATGTCTGCCTGCACTAAGAGCAGTGGTTCAGATCCCTGATGTACATCTACAACTTTACCTGGAACCTCTTCCCTAACTGGAATCTGAGGGATGATGTCTGGACCCTTAGAGAGGATTCCTCAGTCATAAGGCCCTTTGATGCAATTCTGGTCTCCAGCAGGGTCTCAGTAGAGAGCATCTGAGGTAGAGTTTAATGTACCATGGGTTATTAAACCTCAGTGGGTATGTCAGAATCAGAATAAGTTGCTTGAGTGCCTGGTCTTTTAGGCTTTTTCTTAAAGGGTGGTAGTACATCTGGGGACATGGAGTTGGCCAGGCATTTCAAATTGTGTCTCTCCAAAAAGGCACTGAGCAAGGACAAACAAGTTGGCAAGGTCTTAGGTACAAAAGAATGCTAAATGAACATGTTTTGTATTCGTGTCCCACTCCTAAACAAAAAATGCACTGGGTATGCAAGTCTTTGTATAGGATTTGCCTACCACACTTACACTCACCCCTCTTAGCTGACATCTAATACTGATAAAGGCAAGGCAGTTTAAAAGGCGAAGAAAGGTTCCCCCATTGGAGCACTTTTTAAAAAAAAATTCAAAGCAATGGTAGCAACGTCCAAACGACAATCAGTCTGATGGACATGCAACCTGCATTTGGGCTGGTGGCAGGACAGTCTCAAGAATTTATACTCATATGTCTACCTATATACCCCTAAGCTTGTGAGTTGCGGTCATAGGATAGACAGATCATCCTGGGAAGGTAAAACTTTGATCCCCTGGCTGGTTGTCAGCAGTGATATCCCACTAGTTAAGAATACTGTAACAGTGATTTCAGTCAGGACATCCACAGTGACAAGAAAAAAAAAATAATTCCTGCAGCTACCACCACAAATGTCTGTTAATGTCTTCAAAAGCATTCTGGCAAGAGCCAAGCAATGTACACGACAAAGTTGAAACAAACATAACAATAAATGTTTGTTTTACTGAAGCTTGGGGTCTGTGTTGAAAAGATTTTACATCCCACACTGGCTTAGATTCTATACTTTAAACAAAGTTGCCAAGCAGAACCAGTTAATCTACAATAATTATTCTGAATTATTTCCTGCATATAACCTTTGCCTGATAATATGAGCAATACGTATTTGGGATGGGAGAGAAAATGTGTGCGTGTCATATCATTAAACGTAGATATTTACCTGGGGACGATGCCAAAAAACAAAACAAAAAAAAAAACTCTTCACTGCAAAGCGAGGAAATAAGGAACATATTCTGATAGGAATAGTAGTCACATCACTGTACTGCTCACTAGCAACACCTGATGTCACTTATCCTGCTGCTTTTGATGTGACAACTGCAACTCTTGGGGGAAGATTCAGAACTCTGACTTTATTATGCTGTAACATTTTGTGTATTGTTCATGTCAGGTGTCAATCATATGTATGAAAAATTATGAAAAAAAATTCCAAAGACAAGGTGGTGGGGAGGGGGGTGTTAATAAATCCTGACACCTGAGGCAACCTGGACTCTTAGCTTGCTACGGCCTCAGCTCAGGAATGCTTCTCTGGTTTCATACTCAGGAAAGCAAAGACCTTTGATTGTTTTCAAGGAATTATTTGTTAACAAAGCTCTACACTTTAAGCTACTTAAGCAAAAGGCTTACACGTTTGCAGAAATGCTTGGCTAATATGGAAGAATGTGACACTGTGACCTCAAAGCTCAGATATAATATGATTTGATGGGTTACTGCAGATTTTTACTTCACTTTTTTATTGCAAAATTGCACAACTGTGACAAGCACTTCAATGCAGAAAAAATGTCTATGAATTAATTTCATTAACAAAATAACTTCCACTTGTTTAGAAGTACACCACAGAAATTAAGTGCAGTACTTCATGAAACATGTATACTGCATACTGTTTATATTCTAGTTAAATTAATGCATTTCAAGGGTGCAGTGGAATAATTCCCTGTGTCGATCACTGCCTGGCACAGCGATTTTCACTCAATTCACTAAAAGAAGCTTGATTTTGTTTTATTTTATTTTTTATACTTCAACAGGGAGACAACCACTTCTAATGGAATCAAACTATTTTGTTAACATTTTCGCATCTGTGATGCTTAGGGTTGCTTGCTTTTGTTGAAGCCTGCATGTGACTTACTGAGCACTGTGTTTCTTGTTCATTAACAAGTTATTCACAGTATATATTACTTCAGCAATTATATTTATCTAAATTGCTTTTTGTAGACACTGCCTAAATACATTTTAATTTAACATTCATGCTTCCTTTATACCACAAATGGTGAGGTTCACAGCCTGCTGACAATCTGTACTCTAAGCTGTTACAGAAGACCTCCACAATTATGATCATGAAACACTGAAGTAAATCTAACGCATACTTTTCTGGCACCAGGGAATGTGATAGAGATTGTGTTATAAATGTTTGTTTAATGAACAATTGTATTTGAAAATTAATATATATATATATATATATATATATATATATATATATATATATATATATATATATATATATATATATATAAGTACATTCACTGTTGTGGTCAGCTGGACCAGCAGACCAAACTTCCAGAGCTGTACCTTTCTCCAGAGCTTCACATGAATCTCTCCCACATTACTAGTATAACATGAGCATCAGCCAGTAAATCAGTAAGCTAGTAAAGGTCAGCCAGTACCATCTTCAGGTATTTTTTGCGTTGTCAGATGACAGTTGGTGCCAAAGTCCAAGTGGACTAGGAACGGACAATCTCCTGTGCCTGTGTATATCCAAAGCATGCAGAAGTTTTTCCCCTTTATTCTGGGGATTTGGGTAGAAAGTAGGCAAATGAATGATTTGGTTTAAGGCCACATTGGAGACCACTTTTGGCATGAATATTGGGTTTGTTCTAAGAGAAACCCTGTCTCGATGAAAAATGAGGAAAGGTTCTACAGCCATCAATGCCTGTAACTCTGAGACTCTTTTTGCTGAAGTTATTGCTAGGAGCAGAGCAGTTTTCCATGACAGGAATTTAACATCAGCTGTGCTGGCTGGTTCAAATGGAGGCAGTGTTAGTTTTTCTAAAACAAAATTGAGGTCCCAAGTTGGTACTGGTGCTCGTTCTAGGGGGTCTTGTATTCTTTGCCCCTCTGAGATACTGTCATAGTAGAGGATGTGAAAAAATAGGAGGATCCGCATTGTAATGAGCTGAAATGGCAGAGGCATGGATTTTAATAGATGAAAAAGATAGGCCTTTGTACAACATCTCAGTCAAGTACTGTAAAATCTGAGGTATATTAGGGACCAGTGGGTCGGAGCCCTTGTGCCTGGTTCCAAGCACAGAATCTCTTCCATTTTTCTGCATAAGATTTCCTAGTGCTGGGCCTTCTGGCTTCCAAAATTACATCCATAACAGCTTTAGAGAGAGGTGCAGTCTGAATGGCTACATTATTCGCCATGCTGACAGGTGTAAGGTTCTGAGTTGACTGTGCAGAATCTGATAGTTTTTCTGTGTCAGAAGATGAGGTATTTGAGGAAGAGGCCAAGGTGGGCCTTGGGACAAAGTTTTTAGGATTGGATACCAGTGCTGGCGTGGCCAGTCTGGTGCAATCAGGATCATTTTTGGCCTCTCTTGTCTGACTTTTAGAAGTACCTTGGTGAGAAGAGGCATCGGAGGGAAGGCATAGACTGTCAGGTTTTTCCAGCTGAATGATAGAGCATCCACTTTCCATGCCTGAGAGTGATAAGTCCTTGTGCAAAATGTTTGTATTTGGCAAGTGTGAGGGGAGGCAAAAAGATCCATGTCTGGGCGTCCCCACTCCCTTGTTATCATGTTGAATACTTGTGGATTTAGCTTCCATTCGTGAGGATCCATGAGATTTCTGCTTAGTTCATCTGCCAGTGTATTTTTTGTTCCTGGCAAGAATTGTGCTTGCAGATATACCTGGTAGGTCACTGCTGTGTTCCACAAAGTCATGGCTTGTCTGCATAGGGGGTAGGAATGCATGCCCCCCCTTGCTTGTTTATGTACCACATAACTGTGGTATTGTCCGTCTTTATTAATAGTTGTCCTGGATGTATTAGGTCCTTGAAGGCTGTCAGGGCATTTTGTACAGCTAGCATTTCTTTTTGATTGATGTGCAGATGCATTTGCTCCCTGGGCCATGTGCCCTGAACACATTTTCCTGCCATATGTGCTCCCCAGGCATAATCCGATATATCCGTTGTTATGGTCTGCCTGGCTGTAGGTAAGGTGAAAGGCTGTCCCTTGTTGTGGTGACAGGCCTGGGACCACCATCGAAACTCCTGTTGTAGGCAGGGGATCAAGGTTATGTTTGTCTCTAGGCTGTGACAATGCTGAGTCCAAACACTTTTTAGATACCATTGTAGTTTCTCATATGCAGCTTTGCATATGGAATTAGTAGAATGCAGGATGCCATGAAACCTAGGGCCTGCAGAATTTTTCTTGCAGGGAGCTGGGTCTTCTTTGCCATCATTTGAAAGTAATGAGTCAGTTGTCTTTGTTTGTCTGGCGTGAGATAAGCCATCTGGGCAGTTGTATTTAAGCTTGCACCCAGGAATATTATCTCTTGAGAGGGCACTAGTTTTAATTCATTTTCGTTTACTGTGTACCCTAGGCAAATTAGTAACCTTTTTACAAACGCCAGGTGCTTTAGAAGAATGTCCTTGCTCTCTGCTTGAATAAGGCAGTCGTCCAAGTAGGGATATATTTGAATTCCTTTTTGTCTGCAAAATGCAATTACTGGTGCCAGGCACTTTGTGAAGACCCTGGGCGCAGTAGATGAGCCAAAGGGCAGTGCAGAGAATTGGTAATGCATTGAGCCTGCTATAAATCTGAGGTATCTTCTGCACGATTGTCTGATTGGGACGTGCAGGTATGCCTCCTTGAGATCCAGAGTAACTAGCCAAGTCTTCTTGCCCAGCATGGGCAGAAGTTGTTGTAGTGCTAACATTTTGAATTTTGGAACATTCAGGAAGGTATTTAAAACGGACAGGTCCAGTATTGGTCTCCAGGCTTTGTCTTTTCTGGGTACTAAGAAAAGTCTTGAGTAAAATCCTTGTCCCTGTTCTTCTTGTGGAACTTTTTGAATAGCTCCCATATCCATAAGAGCGGCAATCTGTTTTTGTGCCTCTGCCCATTGGTTTTGTGGCAGGTTTGGCATACTTTTTAGTTTTGAAAGCGTGTGGAAGTGGAACCTGTACCCCTGAGAAACTATATTCAGCACCCATTGGTCTTGGGTGATCATGTGCCAATTGTTTGAGAAAAGTGCTAGCTTTCCCCCTAGGGGTGCTGTCAACTGGTAAGAGCTTGGCATTTGCAGAGGGAAGTCATTGTGACGGTTTCTTATTAGGTTGTGATTTGTCTTCTCCTCCTTTGGGGGCTGAAGCACCCCATTGTTTAGGTCTGTAGGAACATTGGGGCTGAGATCTGCCTCTTGGGCATCTGTATCTGCCTCTTTGTGGCCTCTCTGACAATGGAAAGGACCAATTTTTTGAAGGCCAGTTTCTGCTAAATCTAGGTGTTTGAACCTGTAAGAAATCTTTCACCATTTGCATTGACTGCTTTATCCTCCATTTTCTTTAACACCTCTTCTGCCTTAACACCAAATAAAGTATCATGCTGTAGTGGAGCATCCAATAATTTTACCTTAACATGGTCAGGTAAACTTTGTTCTTTCAACCAAGCATGTCTTCGAATAACTGAGCCTGTAACTGCGGCTCTACAAGAAGCCTCTAATGAATCAAAATCACATTGCAGAGTATGCTTTCCCACTTGTTCAACTGCACGCAATAATTCCTGCATTTCTTTACTGTCAGGACTTTCTGTATTTGTAACCGTTTTCTGCTTTAACAATGACATGAGATACTATTGATATTTAAGCATATGAAACTGACAGTTTAAAGCTCTTACAGCTAAAGTGGTGTAAACTTTTCCCCCCATCTGTCCAGAGCTCTGGAATCCCTATCTGAGGGGACAGGATTTTTGGCAGTGGAAGCTTTAACCCCTTTTGGACCCTGAGAAATTGTTTCTGGATCTGCAGTGGGGTTTTTGTAAAGAAATTTATGAGAGTCAGGGACCCTGTAGTACCTGTCTGGCTTTACTGGTGCAGGGGGTAAAGAATCTGGAGACAGACTGGATTCAGAAAAACATCATCTACAATATCAAGCACAGGGGGGATAGCCAGGGGCCTGTGCTGAGGCAATAAAAGGAAATATCTGAGCCTTTTCTTGGATTCTGAATAATCCTCGCTCTCCCAGTGGAAATGCTCCCTCATGGTGCGCAGGGTTTCCCCAAAAGAATAATCCTCAGGTGGTGAGGCTGAAGGAATGGACTCTTCAGCATCAGAGTCCTCATAAGGAGGGACAGAATAGCCCTGATCAGAAGAAGAATCAGAGGAAATGGAAGTCTGATCAGAGGAATCATAATCAGTGTCTTGCCTAGGCCTTTTGTCAGGAGGGGGATGGGAGCTCCTGATTAAAGTAATAAGGTCCTTGGCCATTTTTAGCATCTGTTTCTTTGGCATAGAAGACTGCTCTGGAGAATGCTGCACTTGTTTCCTTGTCTTTGACTTTGCCTTTGCTGCTGTAGTAGCCTTAATTGTAAGCTGTGAAGGTCTGAAGATGCCCTCAGAAGCCGGTGCCTGCTCAGCGGCTCCGGACCCATCTGAGGGGATAGTTTCCATAGGCCCAATACCTTGAGTTTCCACAGGCCTGGGGCCTCCACGTGGCTGTCGGTTACGGCCTGTGGCTCTGAGGTAGCGGGTGTCAGGGGCTGCGAAAGCGCCTCACTGAGAACCGGCGACTGGCCTTGAAGAGGCTTCATCGGTTTTCGGCCTCGGATGCCTGTCTCTTTCTTTGTCTTTGCATTTTTTATACATTCCGGTCGTTGGTTGATCCGACGGCATTATGTAATTAAATCTTCGTCCAAAGTAATGTAAAGCAAATTCAAACCAATGTTTAATAGTGCGTTTGTTGAATCTAGCACAAAACCGACAACTAGTAACGTCATGATCAGGGCCAAGGCAAGGAATGCAGTAAGAGTGAAAGTCCTTATGAGGTATTTGCTTCCCACAAGAAATCCAATTATTAACATTTACAGACATCGGTCTGGAGCAAGAAAAAGTTTCCCCAACGGGGTACTTGGCTTTATTGAAGACTTTGGTTCTGAAATTCAATTTTGAAAATCACATGAGTCGGCTGACCGGCACTTGCGAACTGCTTTTGCTTTGGGCACCGCGCAGCAAGAAAGACTGGAGAAAATGGCGTCGGGTACAACTTATATACCCCTGGCGCACTGACGCCAGGGAAGAGGCAACAGCAACCGACGCCGGACCAAGACTTTGGAACTCGGGTCGCCTGCCAGCAGGATAATCCAAGTGTAATGACTGCAACAGTGAAACACGATGAACATCACCACCAGTAGAAAGTAAATACCAAAAATTCCTGTAAGGACTGAGGAAGAGAGAGACAGAGATAGACAAGGGTGAAGGAGGGTGGGAAACCAGGACTGCAACAGTGAATACACTCAAACATCTACATTTATGGTAAGTGTACACAACTGTACTATGTTCTTCGTGTTCCACTGTTGCAGTCATCACACTTGGGTTGATTCCCAAAGCTGGAGAAAAGGGTGAAGGCAGTCAAGAACACTGGGGGCTGGCTAGGATGCCCTGCAAGATTGCGGTTGCAAAGCCTGCCCTAGGTTTGGAAAAGATAGGTAGGGGGTAATGCTTGTTGAAGGTATGAACAGAAAGTACAGTTTTGTACCTACCATAAATGTAGATGTCCGATAGGTATGCATCTGCAGTCCTTACATATGTGTTGTCCTGCCACAGGCAGCCCTTCGGTCGGCCGGATTCCAAAGTCTGGGTCCGGCGTCGGCTGATGTCGCCCCTTCCCCGACGTCAGAGCGCCTGGGGTATAAAAGTGTCAGCCGACGCCATCTTCCTCAGTTTTTCTTGCCCCAGATGCCAGGTGCCCTCTAAGGAAGGCTAAATTTGGTAGAAATACAAAATATTGCAAACATGCACAGTAAGATAAAACAAATACACCATAATAAATAACCCCAGCTAGCTATAAGAGGGATAAGTACCCAAGAAGTACCACAGAGGGGAAGAAGGAGGGAGGGTAAACCTGACTGCAGATGCATACCTAATCGGACATCTACATTTATGGTAGGTACAAAACTGTACTATGTCCTTCAAGGATGCATCTGCAGTCCTTACATATGGGTAGAATACCATAGCCAAGCTGGGGGTGGTAGGCTCTAAGAAAATGATGGTGTAGCTAAAATGCCCTGCAGGACTGCCGTAGCAAAGCCTGCTCTGGATCTGGAATATATGGGTAAATTGTAATGCTTGGAAAATGTATGCACGGAGCTCCATGTAGCAGCTTCTAAAATGTCCTTGGTAGCCACCCCTCTTAAGAAGGCTGTGGAGGTAGCTGTAGCTCTGGTGGAATGAGGTCTGATGTTAGCTGGCACAGCTTTTCCATGATAAGAGTAGCAGAATTGAATGCAATTTCCTATCCATTTTGAAATTGTCTGTTTGGAAATTGCTTTTTCTTGAATGCCTGCAGCATATGCTACCAACAGCTGGTCAGTTTTTCTGAAAGTCTTAGTTCTGTCCAAGTAGTAGCGTAACTGTCTGTGAATGTCCAGGGTATGCAGAAGTTTCTCTCCCTTGTTTTGTGGGTTTGGAAAGAAGGTAGGCAGGTGAATAGCTTGGTTCAGTGAGACCCTGGATACCACCTTTGGTATGAATGAAGGATTGGTTCTCAAGGAGACTCTGTCCTGATGAAAAATAAGAAATGGTTGTACTGTCATGAGTGCCTGCAATTCAGATACTCTTCTTGCTGAGGTTATGGCCAGAAGGAAGGCAGTCTTCCAAGACAGGAACTGTAACTCTGAAGATGCTGCTGGTTCAAAGGGAGGTAAAGTCAACTTTTCCAACATGAAGTTAAGGTCCCATGTAGGCACTGGTGGTTTTCTTGGAGGATTGATGTTTTTAATTCCTCTTAGAAACTGCCTTAGGAGAGGATGAGAGAAGACAGGTGGATCAGTATTGTATTCTGCTGAAATTGTTGAAGCATGAATTTTTATGGAAGAGTAAGAAAGGCCATTATGGAGCATGTCTGCCAAGTATTCCAGGATATGTGCATTGCTCATCACTGTGGCATCTAGGCCCTTTGCAGTGCTCCAAGTGTGGAATCTTTTCCATTTTGCTGAATATGTCTTTCTCGTGGAAGGTCTGCGAGCTTCCATGATGATATCCTTCACTCTCTTGGATAGCTTTTCCTGGTGAGGAGTCAAGGTATTCTCCAGGCTGTCAGCTGCAGGGTTTTCAGGCTGGAGTGCAGAGTTTTGTAATTGTGCTGTGTCAGAAGGAGTGCCCATAGTGGTAGAGGCCACAGTTTCGTGTGTGACAGGCTCCGTAACAGTGGGTACCAGTGCTGCCTTGGCCAGTCCGGGGCTATTAGAATCACTTTTGGCTGCTCTGTCTTGGTTTTCAGTAAGACCTTGGTCATTAGTGGGAGTGGTGGAAATGCATACACTGTTAAGAGTATTCCAACTGAAAGAGAGGGCGTCCACTTTCCATGCTTGTGGGTGGTATGTCCTTGAGCAGAATTTCTTCAGCTGATGATTGTGGTGAGAGGCAAAAAGATCTATGTCTGGCCTCCCCCATGATTGTGTTATCTGAAGGAAGATGTCTGGGTGCAGCATCCATTCGTGTGGGTCCATGTTATTTCTGCTTAGGCTGTCCGCCAGTATATTGTCTTTTCCTGGCACAAACTGGGATTGCAGCTCTATATTGAGTTTTAGGGAAAGTTCCCAAAGATTCATTGCTAGTCTGCAAAGAGGGTAGGAATGGGTACCTCCTTGCTTGTTTATGTACCACATAACTGTGGTATTGTCTGTCCTTATTAGCAGGTGGCCTTGATGTAGAAATAGCTTGAAGGCCTCAATTGCATGAATCACTGCCAGCATTTCCTTTTGCTTTATGTGCATGCGCAATTCTTTCTGAGACCATAGACCTTGGATGCATCTGTCCTCCATATGTGCTCCCCATCCATGGTCTGAAGCGTCCGAGGTAATGGTTTGGCTGGTTACTGGTTTGCTGAAAGGCAGGCCCCTGTTTGACTGGCTTGCTTGGGCCCACCACAGGAATTCCTTTTGAAGGCATGGAATGAGTGGTATCAAAGCTTCTAGGCTGTGATTGTGCTGAGACCATAAACTCCTTAGGTACCATTGTAGTTTTCTCATATGCAGCCTTGCTTGTGGAATCAGAAGAATGCACGATGCCATGTAACCCAGGGCCTGCAGGATTTTCCTTGCAGTCATCTGAGTTTGTTTTGTTAGATTTTTGAAGTAATCCAGTAGTTGTCTTTGCTTTTCTTCTGTGAGAAAAGCCATTTGGGTGGTTGTATCTAGTTCCGCACCCAGAAAAGTTATTCTTTGGGATGGCACAAGTCTTGACTTGTGAATGTTGACTGTGTATCCCAAGGCCTGCAGTAGGCGGATGGCATAATTCAAATGTTTTTCCAAAGTTTGTTGGCTGTCCGCTTGTATAAGGCAGTCGTCCAGATACGGGTATATTTGAATCCCCTGAAGTCTGCAGTGTGCAATTACTGATGCCAGGCATTTTGTGAATACTCTGGGCGCAGTAGATAAGCCAAAGGGCAATGCTGAGAATTGATAATGCTCTGAACCTGCAAGAAATCTGAGGTGTCTTCTGCAACTTTGTCTGATAGGGACATGCAGGTATGCCTCCTTGAGGTCTAGAGTTACCAGCCAAGACCCCTTGCCCAGCATGGGAAGAAGTTGCTGTAGGGTCAGCATTTTGAATTTTGGCACCATGAGATAAGTATTCAGTGCGGACAAATCGAGAATAGGCCTCCATTGTTTTTTTTTCTTGGGACAAGGAATAGTCTGGAATAAAATCCTTGGCCTTGTTCTGCGAGAGGAACCTTTTCTATAGCTTTCATTTGCAATAGGTTGGCAATTTGTTTTAAAGCCTCTGCCCTCTGATTTGGTGGCAGGTTTGGCATTCCCTTTCTTTCTGGTAATGATTGGAAATGGAACCTGTATCCTTTGTCTATCATTTGCAGTGTCCATTTGTTCCTTGTAATACTGTGCCAATTTTTTGAGAATAAAGACAACTTTCCGCCCAAAGGTGCTTCTAATTGAGCCCTGGTCGGCGGGGTCAAGGTGAAGTCATTGAGTCTGTCCTTGTGCAGCAGTTGTTGGACCTGCACTACCGCTCTGGTTAGGAGGCTGCCATTGACGTCCTCTGTAGGAGCCTTTAGCTTGCCCTCTACCTCTGGCACGCCTGTGCCAATTTCTGCTGAATCTTGGTGGTTGTACCTGGAGGAAATCTTTGACCGTTTGTACAGATTTTGCCTTTTCCTCAAATTTCTTTAAGACCTCTTGAGCAGTGGAGCCAAATAACTTCTGCTTTTCCAGTGGAGCATCCAGAAGCTTAGCCTTAACATGATCTGGCAGAGATTGTTCCTTCAGCCAAGCATGTCTACATATGACTGCACCTGTCATTGCTGACCTACATGAAGCTTCCAATGCATCATAACCACACTGCAAGAAATGGTTGCTAACCTGTTGTGAATTATGTACCAGATCCTGAAGTGCCTTATGATCTAGGGGTTCAGGCGAAGACAGTTTTTTCTGCAATTCATCTAACAAATACTCTTGGTACTGTATCATATGAAATTGACAATTTAAAGCCCTCATAGACAGAGTGGAAGAAGTGTACATTTTTTACCCCATCTCTCTAAAGCCCTGGACTCCCTTTCAGAGGGGAGTGGATTTTTAGTAGTGGCAGCTGCAACCCCTTTAGGACCCTGGGAAATAGTTTCTGGGTCAGCAGAGTGGGCCTTGTAAAGGAAATGATCAGAGTCCGGGACCCTGTAGTACCTATCGGGTTTAACAGGAGCCGGAGGAAGGGTGTCAGGGGTAGTGCTAGACTCAGAATACACATCATCAATGACATTTAAAACAGGAGGAATAGCCAAAGGTCTATGCTGAGGGAAATGAAGAAAAGTCCTTAATCTCTTCCTGGAATCTGAGAATTCCTGGCCCTGCCATTGGAAATGCTCTCTCATGGAGTGAAGGGTCTCCCCAAAGGACAGCTCTTCAGGAGGGGAGGCAGAGGGAATAGATTCCTCTGCATCAGAATTCTCGTAGGCCATGAAGGCCCCCTCCTGGTAGTCTGATAGAGCAGAGCCATCAGAGGCCTCATCAGAGGACTGAGGTTCAGCAGACTCAACCCTGGGCCTTTTGTCTAGTGGGGGTTGACAGCCCCTGTCGGGATGAGGCTGAGAGCCCCTAATTAAGGAAATAAGGTCCTCAGCCAAACTTAGTATCTGAGAACCTGTAGTGGATCCCTGAGAAATAGACTTGGGAGGCAGAGTTTTTTGTTGCTTAGCAGCTTTAGCCCTAGTGAAAGCTTTTATGGACATGGATGCAGGGGGCCTGGCTGCCCCACGTGCTGGAGTAGTTTTGTCTATAACCGACTCAGAAAAGGCCTCCGGGGCCGAGGCTGTCGGTTGAGCGGTTTCTACGGACGGAAGTACCAAGGACTCTGTTTCAGCCGAGACCGAGACACTCGCGGTAGGCCTAGGAGCGGTTTAAGCCGAAACCACGGTCCGCGTGTGTCGGTCCTTGTCCTTCCGTTTCTTGGTTAAATGAGAAGTCAGAGTCTCTGACAGCATTTTATAAGAGAAACTAGCCCCCAAAAATTCCTCTGCAAACTCCGACCGACGCCTAAGAGTGCGTCGATTAAAGGAGGCACAGGCAGTACAGGCCAAGACGTCGTGGTCTGGGCCTACGCAGGGGAGGCAGTAGGAATGGAAATCCTTATGAGGTATTTGTTTCCCACAAGTCAAGCAATTATTAACTTTAAGCGTTTGATCTGACATCGACTGAGGCAAGAAAGAGTCCCCAACGGGGTACTTAGCTTTTTGAAGTCTTCGGTAGCTGAAGTTACAGGAGCTGGCCGACCGGCACTTGCGAACTGCTTCTGCTTCGGGCACCACACGGCAAGAAAGACTAGGGAAGATGGCGTCGGCTGACACTTTTATACCCTAGGCGCTCTGACGTCAGGGAAGGGGCGACATCAGCCGACGCCGGACCCAGACTTTGGAATCCGGCTGACCGAAGGGCTGCCTGAGGCAGGACAACCCATATGTAAGGACTGCAGATGCATCCTTGAAGGACATCTCCATGTTGCAGCCTCCAGGAATGTCCCTGGTAGGGACCCCTCTGAGAAAAGCTGCAGAGGTGGAGATTGCCCTGGTGGAATGCGTTCTGACCCCCTTAGAGGGCGGATTCCTGTGGTATTTGTAGCAGAAATGGATACAGTGTGCTATCCATTTGGAAATTGTTTGTTTGGATATGGGCTTGCCCTCTGCCCATGCTGCAAAGCTGACTAGCAATCGGTCAGTCATCCTAAAAGATTTAGTCCTATCCAGGTAGAAACTGAGCTGTCTGTGCACATCTAGAGAATGCAGAATCCTTTGCCCCTTGTTTTGTGGGTTCGGGAAAAAGGTGGGCAAATGAACTGATTGGTTGAGAGCCACACTAGACAGCACTTTAGGCATGAAACTTGGGTTAGTCCTGAGGGAGACCGTCAGCATAAAAAATGATGAACGGCCATGAGTGCTTGTAGCTCTGAAACTCTGCTAGCTGAAGTGATGGCCAGAAGCAAGGCTGTTTTCCAAGAGAGGAATTTTAACTCTGCTGAAGCTGCAGGCTCAAAGGGGGATAGCATGAGCTTTTCCAACACAAAGTTAAGGTCCCAAGCTGGGGTAGGAGCTCTTCTGGGTGGCCTTAAATTGTTAGCCCTTCTTAGGAACTGTTTGATGAGAGGGTGAGAAAAGAGAGGTGGCTCTGTGCTGTAATGAGCAGAGACGGCAGAGGCATGAATTTTAATAGAAGAGAAGGATAGGACCCTGTGTGGTAGGTCTGCTAGGTAATCCAGGATGAGAGGTAGGGAGGGGTGTGCTGTTTCAGCTACTTTAGCCTGGATCCAGGTACAATACTTTTCCATTTGTCAGCATAGGATTTTCTAGTGCTGGGGCATCTGGCCTCACGTATAACATCCAGGGCTTGCTTGCTTAGGCTGGCAACTGGAGGAGAGGTCAGGGAATAAGCCAGGCTGCCAGATTCAGGGTCTGCAGTTGTGGATGCATGAATTCTCCATTCTGCTGGGTCAGAAGAGTTAGGATCTGAGGTAGGTGCCATGGTGGTAGGGGAGACGGACTGCACAGCAGTGGGTACCAGTGCTGGCATGGCCAGTTTGGGGCAATCAAGATTGCTCTTGGTTTGTCCTCCCTTATTTTGAGTAGTACCATTGAAAGTAGAAGTCGAGGGGGAAAGGCATAGAGCAAGAGGTTTACCCATTGGAAGGATAGGGCATTCACTTTCCAGGCCTTGCTGTGAGGTTCCCTGGTGCAGAATTTGCTGAGCTGGTTATTGTTGTGGGAGGCAAAGAGGTCCACCTTGGGGGTGCACCATTTCTGGGTTAGAAGGTTGAAGGTGCTGTGGTCTAGCTGCCACTTGTGTGGGTCTAGGAGGTTTCTGCTTAAGTTGTCTGCCAGAGAGTTATGGGAGCCTGGCAGAAATTGTGCTTGCAGGTGAATTTGCACGGCTTAAGCCATGTGCCAAAGGGTCATGGCGAGCCTGCAGAGGGGATAAGAGCGAGTTCCTCCCTACTTGTTTGATGTACCACATCACTGTGGTGTTGTCTCAGTAGAGGTCTGGGGACAATAGGGGGTTGAAAGCTGTCAGTGCTTGCTGAAGAGCTAGCATCTCTTTTTAGTTCATAGGTAGATACCAGGCTATCTGCCCTAGGGCATTTATAAGCCTAGCCAGAGTGTATTTGGCTTCCACCTCCCTAGTAGGTCACAGAAGGTACCCTTTTAAGATTAGTTTACTGTGCCTCTGTCTAGCAGGGACACAGGAGAGATCCCAGGGGTGAATTTGCGATTTCCCATCCACGTGTCCAAATTTCGCTTGAAGAGGGTCAGCGAGGGGCTATGTCTAACATGAATTGGGATTCTATTCCAGCGTGAGGGGAGCCTCTGGGAAATGAATCTGTCCCTCCAGCATGTCCTATTTATTTTTGTGTTGAGGTTTAGGTCTCTGGAGCGTGTAGCTCTAAGGGACTTGGATTTTTTGAGGTGAAGCATATCCATTAATTCTGGGTTTGACATGGCTTTGTATGTCAGGCATAGATCGCCTCTGAGTAGGCGGTAAGCAACTGAGTAGAGCTGGAGTTTCTTTAGTCGAGCTGCATAGGACATCTGTTTGTAGCCCATGATCCTCTTGGTGAGGTACTTTTGGGGTCTCTCCAGTTGCTGCAGGTGTCGGGTAAGGTACATCCCAAAAGGAGCATTGTATTCAATTATGGGCCTGATGAGTGACGAGTAGAGGGGCACAATGACCTCTCTTGATCTAGATGCGAACCCTTTCATGATAAGGTGGGCTATATAGAAGGTCTTTCTAACCACTTTGGCAACGTGATTATCAAAGGAGAGATTACTATCTACGTTGGTCCCCAAATCTCTAATTACTTCTTCTATACTTAATGGATTACCACCTATGTGGTAATTTGTGGGCACCTTGTTTTTCCCAAAGGGGATGACTATGCACTTTTTAGCATTTAGCCTGAGGCCGTGGTTCTGGCACCAAGTATCCATCTCTGTGAGACCCTTTTGGAGGATGCTTGTGTCAGCTGGAGATTCGATTATGGCCCCCAGTTTGCAGTCATCTGCGAACTTTGTCAGCCATAATCCCGCAGTGTTAGCCTGAACCTCAGAGAAGTATATACCGAACAAGAGAGGTCCCAGAACTGAGCCTTGTGGGACGCCACTTGTAACTGGTTTGGATTCGGACATGGCACCTGCGATTCTGACCATGTCAGTTCTATCTCTGAGCCAGTTTGCAACCCATCTTGTGATATAGGGGGTTGATATTTAAGCTGGTAAGCTTATTTATAATGCCCGAGTGGGGTATTGTGTCGAAGGCTTTTGCGAGGGCCAGGTAGGCTGTGTGGACTACCTTGCCCTCATCTATGGCTTTGGTAACTGTTTCAAAGAAATCAACTAGGTTTAAGAGGCAAGATCTGCCCTTAACAAAGCCGAATTGGGTAGGGTCCAGTGTCTGGAGGCTCCCAATGTCTTTGTTTATGAGTTCCATGATAATACGTTCCATAGCTTTACAGACCAGACTAGTCAGGCTTATGGGGCGATAGTTTCAGGGGTCTGTTGTGGCACCACCTTTGTGGAGTGGGACCACTGTAGCTGTACGCCATTCTTTGGGTACATATCCTGTAGTAAGGCTAAGTTTGAACAGTGACTTAATGTGAGGGTTCAGTTCTTCTTGGAGCTCATGTAAGACACAGCCTGGGACACCGTACGGTCCCATAGATGCTGTGTTTTTTGCTTTGGAGAGGACAGCTTTCACCTGTGCATCTGTGATGTCAGGGAGGTTACATTCAGTTGGGATAGGCATTTGCTCCTTTGGGGGGAAGGGGGGGGGAGTTTGCGCTGAATCTGTCTGCCAGGATGTTGGCTATGTCTGTAGGTTCGGTATATTTTGTACCGTTATGCAACAACTCAGAGCATATCTGGGAGTTTCCGCCCATGTTTCTGACATAACTAAAGAAGGCCTTGTGATTATCTTTAGTGTCTAGGGCAATTTTTCTTTGTCTAGGGCAATTTTTCTTTCGAAACTGGCCTTTGATGATTTTATGAGGGATCGAAGTTTCTTGCTAATACTGATCAGAGATGCCTTCCCTTTTTGGGATTTTGCTCTGTCATGTAGTAGCTTCCTCCTTCTGTTGTATAGCTTATTTATGGCCGGGGTCCACCAGACCGGTCTCCTGTTTTTGGAGGAGTGAGTCTTGGTTTTATTTGGGATAGCACGATCCATGCATTCCTGCAGGTGCTCATAGAATGCATTTGTAAAGGATTCTGCGGATTGGGCTGTATTATCCTCTGGCCCAGGGGCTTTGAAGGATTCCACCTCAGTCTTGAGAAGTGCAAAGTTGGCTTTGGAGAAATTCTTTACAGTGATTTCCCTGGCTGGGGGTGGGGACGGGATATGGATGTCCAGGAAAATTTGTTTATGGTCTGATCTTACCAATGAGGGGTTTACCTCTGGTGTGGAACAGAGTCCCCATGTTGGTGATGACCAGGTCCAATATGTTGTTCCCTCTTGTGGGAGTGGTGACAAGTTGTTCCATTGCGTTAGAGTTTATAAATTCAAGGAACCGTTGGGTGAGGGTGTTTGGGCTTGAGTAGTTTTCCCAGTCAATGTTTGGGTAGTTGAAGTCACCCAATAACATAGTGTTTGGAGAGACCTTCATATTCTCCAGTGTTCTCAGGA